>NW_021833065.1:632500-645000 GCF_006345805.1 Octopus sinensis
CTTGAATTCTAAAACAATAATATCCATTTCCTTCAAGTGTAGTAATTTTTGCATCAAATGAAGCAAAGAAAAACCGTACAATCCGTATAATGTCATATTTTCCTTGAAATTATTAATTTCGTCGTTATACGCATGAAAGAATAGCTTGAGTAATATGTTGCTGAGAAGGAATCATATTTTACTGTTGTGGCAATAGTTTAAAGGTTTATTTCTGAATCTTAAAGCACCATTATAAGGACAAAAATCTTTCTAGTTCTCCAATGTAATGATCCAAATGCAATTTGTTCATTCTGATATTCATTTCATAGGAATACTGAATTGTCTCTTACACAATCTTGTTTGAATATTTCTAAAAAAAAAAACGGCTACCATCGTTAATTTTTTTCTTGTAGTTGTCAATTCCTTTCTCGAAGTTCTCGTTGATATTCTGCCCACTATTCTTCATATTATTTTGTCATGCTTCTCTGTCTGTCTGTCTGCCTGCCTGCCTGCCTGCCTACCTGTCTGTCTGTCTCTCTGATACTCAGCTGTTCACTGCCCATGTTCGCTCTATATATCTGTTGACTTTCCTTTTGATACTGTAGGTATCTTCTTAATCGCTGTTTTTTTTCTTTAAAAAAAAAAAAAAAAAAACTTTCTCTTCTTTCCTATCATTGTTTTTCTCTCGCCTTTGCCTCTTACCATCTCATTCTTTTTATTGTTACTTGGAGTTCTCGAGTTCGTTCCACAGTGAAAGTTTTTGTTGTGTAAAAAATTTTCAAGAGTGTAAAAGGAAAATGTAAAATGAGAAGAAAATTTGTAGTCCAAAAAATTTGCAGAAGTGTGAAATGATAATAAAAAATAGAAGATATTAAGATACTGGTATATTCTGCTGTCTTACTGTAGGCTGCCCTTTAAAAGCGAAAGTGTTTACCTTGTCAAGTGTGAAGATAAAAAAAGTTTTTCCTTCGAAGAAAAGTGAATGTGTTTTCGTTGAAGATGAAATTATAAAGGAACGAGAAAGTATTCAATAATGGTAATTAAGTAAATAGTCGACACTAGAGTAACAGTTCGATCTCATGAAGTATTCAGAGTGATGAAAGCATGTTGAATCGTTGTGAATAGTGCAAGAAGGCACAAATGAGGCAATGATACTCATTGCATACAATAAGATTCTTATTTACTCGCAATCTACTTTGCCATCAGTGTTCAACTTTGCCTTTCGTAATTTCAGAAGAAGCTTAGGGAAAATAAGTACATAGGCGCAGGAGTGGGTGCGTGGTAAGTAGCTTGCTTCCCAACCACATTGTTCCGGGTTCATTCCCACTGCGTGGCACCTTGCGCAAGTATCTTCTACTATAGCCTCAGGCCGACCAAAGCCTTGTGAGTGGATTTTGGTAGACGGAAACTGAAGGAAGCCCGTCGTATATATGTATTTATATATATGTATGTATGTATATGTTTGTGTGTCTGTGTTTGTCGCTTGATGACCGATGGTGGTGTGTTTACGTCCCCGTAACTTAGCGATTCGGCAAAAGAGACCGATAGAATAAGTACTAGGCTTACAAAGAATAAGTCCTGGGGTCGATTTGCTCAACTAAAGGCGGTGCTTCAGCATGGCCGCAGTCAAATGACTGAAACAAGTAAAAGAGAGAAAATAAGTATATATACTGGGGTAGACTTAATTCACTACAGTTCTTTCTCCACCAATTTTGGCCTTGTGCCTATTTAGAAAACTCTATTATCAAGGAGCGTAGTGTTTTGGCAGTATCAGTAGAACAACGGACAAAATGTCACGCATTATTTAATTATGTACATTTATGTACAAGGTTCAAATCTTACCGACGTTGACTGGGACCGATGAAATATAGCACCAGTCAAGTATGGGGGTTGATATAAGTAACTATACCTTCACTTTACAAATTTCTGGTATCATTATAATGAGGTCGAAAGAATGTCAAAATGGTTCGCACTAAACTAAATATTCTGAGATATTTACTTTTGTTTTTCTATGGTCTGAGTTGAAACCATGTTAGAGCTAACTTCGATTATTTTTCACTCATTGCCGATAAAACAAGAGCGAGGTTTTTATTGGGTCGATTCAATCGACTATATCCCTCCAATATAAGTGTGTGACCTTGTGGTAATGCCAGAAATCAATAGTAATATTATCATAACGTTATACATCAATAATATCGTTGGAAACGTTTGAAATCAATATAAATGTATTCGGAAGGGATGGCGTCGGGCTTAATGCCTCACAGTATTTAGTTACGTACGTACTCTGGTTTCAGGTTTCGTATCACACACACACACACACACACACACACATTTATGTGTATGTATGTCTATATATAAATGTGGGTGTCTGTGTTTGCGTTGAGTCTCTTTAATGCCTTGTAACTTAGAGGTCCAACAACTGGAGACAAAACGGTACCAGCTTGAAAGAAACGATGAGTGCCACATGAAGAACTACACCCTTCGAAGTGGTGTTCCAGTACAACTGCAGTCTATAGAATGAAACTAGTAAAAATATAGTAAATATGGAACATGGAAGATGAAGTCAAAATATTAATGTATATATATATATATATATATATATATATATATATATATATATATATATATATATATATATATATATATATACATACATAAGACAAATATAAATAATGGTCATATTTTGATTAGAGTAAATTTGGCTAACAACTGTTTCCAGTAGTCATTATAGGTACGTTACTAATAGTTTCACTCAATTGGTCTATCGATCAGTTGAGAAGAATTGAACGATCTAAAAAAATAAAAACTAATACTACCTTCGTCAGAGTCATTTCTGGTTATAACCACAAAGTACCATTAATTGTTTTTAGATCGTTCAATTCTTAACTGATCAATAGACCAGTCTAGTAAACCTATCAATAACGTGACTATAATGAGTACTGGAAACAACTGTAAGCCAAATTTATTCTAATAAATGAAAAATATGTAATGATCATTATTTATACCTTGTCTTATAAACCACTATGTGTAAAAACTAGTTTGACTGGAGTCCTACCACGGATTTGCAACATAGAATTATGGTGAAGCATAGCCTCGGATCTTGTCATAAGAATACTTGGAGTTCCTCACTAATACAAACAGTATTGTTAGTCTGGTGTGCTAACAGAGGGCTTATGAAGTATTTTGGCCGCATTGATAATCTCTCACTATTAGCAATATATGTATATAGCTGATAGTGTTTATTTTCTTTTATTCCTTTTTGTTGAAGAGCGTAGGCTCGAAACTTAAAAGACTTTTTCACTTTCCCGAGCGTCAAACTAATATACCTGCTTGTGGTTCATACACCTGTCTTCTTCATCTTCTGTTTTTCTGTAAATTTCAATTATATATATATATATATATATATATATATATATATATACCGGAGTAAACACATAAATGTGAAACAAGGTGGAAAAAAGAGTACTCAAATACCAGTAGTAGAGTAATATGCTTTATTTAAAGCAGCAGAAAATTCAACAAAATCTGTTACTCTGAGTTTCTCGTTGCCGTTCATCAGACAGTTTTTGCTGGCAACGAGAAACTCAGAGTAACAGATTTTGTTGAATTTTCTGCTGCTTTAAATAAAGTATACACACACACACACACACACAACACACACACACACACACACACACATATATATATATATATATTCAACAGTATCACCACACATACCACTATACGAGCAGCCACACACATTGTTTAACTCAGTACACATACCATACACCATCATGCACACTCCCACACCCACACAAGCACATAATACATGAACACAGACAATACATACACACACGCAATACGCATAAACACACACAGCACGCATAGACAAGGATAACTTTCGCCCACAAATATACACTATACACATGCACACTATTTGGTCACGGACACGCACACACACACACACATATACATGTACACACACCACCTGAACAACCACACATCAACTGCTACGCACAACACACACATATACACGTTATATATACAAGGCGGCGAGCTGGCAGAAACGTTAGCACGCTGGGCGAAATGCGTAGCCGTATTTCGTCTGCCGCTACGTTCTGAGTTCAAATTCCGCCGAGATCGACTTTGCCTTTCATCCTTTCGGGGTCGATTAAATAAGTACCAGTTACGCACTGGGGTCGATGTAATCGACTTAATTCGTTTGTGTGTCCTTGTTTGTCCCCTCTGTGTGTAGCCCCTTGTGGGCAATAAAGAAACACATATACACGTTAGTCCCACACGTACACACACGTCCATACGAAAGCTCACACACACACTCACATCCATTCACACATACACACTGTCACACACACCATTCTCACATTCACACTTGCACACCTTAGTTCGTTGGGGGGGGGTCACCGTTACCATTATTTTTATCATTATTATCTCCCTTTCATTCAGCTTCTTTTTCCCAATCATCTCGCCATGTTGGACCGCTGAACTCTGTACATTTCTCTCTTTCTGCTTTTTTCATTCTCCATTTTTCCTTCTTAAAGTTTTCTGTCGAATAGCGTAAGCTCGAAACGGAAAGGACTTTACCATTTTTCCTGAGCGTTAAACTAATACACCTTCTTGTTCCTATACCTGTCTTCGTCTTTCGTTTTCTGTAAATTTTAACTACACACACACACACACACACACACACACACGCGCACACATATAATTTCCTTGAACTTCTATATGTGTCACTTGAGCTGCTTCGGTGCGCATTTTAACCCCTCTTACACCAGAATAAAATCTACCCTTTACTGAAGATTTAGTAACGCTACTTTTCATAATCGTAGAAGAGTTTCATTGAACACTTTTCTTTACAAACCATCTGTTTTTAATTTTAACCTTTACACACAAACGTTATTTTGTTATCATTCTCTGAGATATCATTCTCAATACTGACGGATGTATTATCTAATTGTTTGGAATGTTTCAATCGTATACTTTATCATTCCTATATTTTAAAGCTTTTTTTAATTTTAATTCTTTTTGACTTAATGCTTTATTTGTGAGTGTTGTTTTTAAATTCCATTTCGAGGTGCATTAATCCCTTAATCCTTTACACGACTTCGTTCATTTCCGACTACTCTTACAGTTTTCCAAGTTACATAACTGAATCCCTGCCTCCATACATTTCCTTTTGTTCCCTTATTAGTCATCTTGGTCCCCTTAAATCGGCTATCGTTATTGTTCCTCCTTGAGTCTTTATCGCTTACACATTTTCACATAATATATATTATGTACAGAGGTCTGTTTCATTTCGTCACACGTATCCATTATTACAGTGGAGGCGCAATGGCCCAGTGGTTAGGGCAGCGGACTCGCGGTCGTAGGATCGCGGTTTCGATTCCCAGACCGGGCATTGTGAGTGTTTATTGAGCGAAAACACCTAAAGCTTCACAAGGCTCCTGCAGGGGGTGGTGGTGAACCCTGCTGTACTCTTTCACCACAACTTTCTCTCACTCTTTCTTCTTGTTTCTGTTGTACCTGTATTTCAAAGGGCCAGCCTTGTCACACTCTGTGTCACGCTGAATCTCCTCGAGAACTACGTTAAGGGTACACGTGTCTGTGGAATGCTCAGCCACTTGCACGTTAATTCCACGAGCAAGCTGTTCTGTTGATCGTATCAGCTGGGACCCTCATCGTCGTAACCGACGGAGTGCTCCTACTACCATTATTACAATCTTGTTTAGTGTATTTCCATCAACCTTTAAGTTATGCCTATAATTTGCCTTCTTTTTCTTTTCGCTTTTCTTCACTCCTCCCTCAACCCGATTAAAGGAACATCTGTCATCATCTAGAGCCCAGTCGTATCACAATATAGCACTTCTTTTGTCAAACCTCATATACGTTTTATAAGAGCAGAGAAGGAAATCTTTCCTCATCATTTAATTGTTCAGTTTACACCTCGAACTAATATCGGATATAATTCTGTTGCACTATAGCCCATTATACTGGCCTCTTACCATTACCTCATTTCCTTTATTTCTACCATCCAAGTAGTTGTAGTGTTATTAATATTTTCTTTTCTTACCACTTTTGTTCCCTGTTTTAATTATTATTATTATTATTGCTATTAAGGTGACGAACTGGAAGAAACGTTAGCTCATCAGAGAAAATGTTTAGCGGCATTTCTTCCAACTCGTTACGTTCTGACTTCAAATTCCAGCGAAGAAAACGTTGTCTTTCATCCCTCTGGGGATTGATGGTTTTATGCCAAAATTTGAAACCATTATTATTATCGCTATGTTTTTTTTAAATATTATTCTTATCATATTCTTCATTCTTTATTTCAATTTTTAAATTTTTGCTTTATTTTTTAATCTGATGCTGTTCTTTTCAACTATTCAATACTTCCCTGATAATTCTGGCCGTGCCAAGGAGGCAACCCTTTAGAAACAATTCTACTGGGCACTCTATTTCGATTTACTTATTATCATTATTATTATATGAAAACTCTTTAAGAGGTGTAAGTTCATAATCAGCCGGATATTATGGAAAGTGTCAGCTATCCTCAGCCAGTAGTTTAAGGTGACACTTGTTTATTGGTCATACTTCAAAAACCCTGTGAAGAATTCTTGCAGTTCGAAGCAATGCTGATTTTTGTAGGTGTTCTACCTTCACACTTGCACCGATCTTTTCAGCCATGTTGGTAGTTGAGTGATATTATTATTATTATTATTATTATTATTATTATTATTATTATTATTATTATTATTATTGTTGTTGTTGTTGTTATTATTATTATTATTATGTATGCACCAGCCTACGTATGCATACCTTCCCTTCTTGGGACACAAAGCTCTACTTGTGAAGACGTGTTGAGGCAAGTGAGGATCAGAATCGAAATCGATCAATGGAAATTGCGGATGTGCTACCAGTGCCGGTGGCATGTCGAAACTCTGCTTGTGAAGACCCATTGAGGCAAGTGAGGATCAGAATCGAAATCGATCAATGGAAATCGATCAATGGAAATTGCAGATGTGTTACCAGTGCCGGTGGCATGTAAGAGAACTTTCCGTTTCGCGACCGTTGCCAGCACCGCCCCGTTTCGTGTCCGTTGCCAGCCTCGCCTGGCCCTCGTGCCGGTGGCACATAAAAAGCACCATCCGTTCGTGGCCGTTTGCCAGCTCTGTCTGGCACCAGTGCGGGTGGCACGTAAAAAGCACCCACTACACTCACGGAGTGGTTGGCGTTAGGAAGGGCATCCAGCCGTAGAAACACTGCCAGAGTTGACTGGGCCTGATGAAGCCTTCTGGCTTCACAGACCCCAGTAGAACCGTCCAACCCATGCTAGCATGGAAAACGGACGCTAAATGATGATGATGATGATGATTATTATTATTATTATTATTATTATTATTATTATTATTATCATCATCATCTTTTTTTCGATGTCAGACGCATATTTTTTGGACAAATTAAGGCTCATTCGAAGTATTACTCCGACATATTCAAACAGATGTTGCGTCATTTTTTTTTAACAGAATCATTTACATGCAACGTTTCATTTACATGAAATGGAGTACCACAGAAACAATTGTTGTGTCAAATTGATCTTCGCCCTCTTATATATATATATGCATATACATACACGCATAAATTTATCCAACAAACAGCAAAAATTTAAAAGAAACGTAAATATAAGTTACAAAGTTATTCAATGAGTTTTTATGTTTCTTCATTTTTAAAAATAGATCTTCATAGATTGCTGAAGATCCTTATTTTCCATATATATTCTAGTTAATCAAAAGTTTAGTTCAGTTATCGTCTGTTTTATGTACTGGTTTTCTTTTACTTTTTACCTGGAAATATTTGTGTAAAGATGTAACTTTATGAAGGTATCACTTGTTATATAATAAAATCATGATGGTGATTCAGTGTTGATAATATGAAGCGAAAGACAGACAGAAATTATTGAGTTAATGTTTGAAGAGCGATATATAATTAAATTTACTAGAGTTTAAAGTCTATGTTCCTTTTGAAGAGTCAATTTCCCTGCCTGGAGAGAAAACACGATCTAAGCTGATTATAAACTTACACCTCTTAAAGAAACTATTTCGGAAAATATCTGCTAGCTTATTTAACTTGGGTTAAAACCAACTTTTGTAGATCTGGATTATAGGGGATCAACTCGACTCTACCTCACCAATATTTGCTATTTGATTAATTTTAAGTGAAAAAAAGGGACAATTGACCTTGGCGGAATGATTTGAACACAGAATAATGAATTACTGAATTAAATGATATAAATAACCCACTTTCTTGGTCACTAGGATAGTAGAAATGGTATTTAGTCATCTCTATCACTTTGCTTGGTTCAGACATCTTTACTATTTTGACCATGTTTAGACATCTTTATTTTTTGACCATGTAGAAAGATACCTTATGTTTTCCTGGTAATTATTTTATCTGTTTCAGTCTCTTATGGTTCTGAAGAGAGCACTTAAATATATATTGCTTCTAATTACTTATTTGTGCGGAATATGGATTAACCCGTTGTCTGATTTTAAATAGTTAACAAGCCATTGGGTTTTTTCAGTAGAGTTCACAGTGTTGCAGCATTCGTACCGAGTCCCCAGTTTATTTTTGTCTACCAGCCTCAGAGGTTCTCCAAAAAGGTCATGGACAAAAAGGTCATTCTTCTCTGACTAAACTATAAAATAAGCTTTCCATGGGAAGTTATCTGTCATACAATAGAGACACGTACAGTAGGTCTGGCTTTCATTCACCAAATGCAACAGAAACTGGAGTTGATAATCGGTTCTATGACTCCTTGTGATTCATAAAGGGATAACATGTTTGTTTTTCATTATATCTAGCTAGGAGGATGAAAGGCATCGTCAACACACAGATACACATGAACACGTATGCACATACATTTTTTTATATTCATCAGCACACAAAATAGATATACATGCACACGCATATATCTCTATATATAATGTATTTATGTGTATATGAACCTACATATATATTCTACCATTTCCTACACATATCACATTGCAATTCACACATCACACCTACATAATACAATCAATGACACCTATATTCTTCATTGAAAACATCTATATAATTTATTAAGCATACACACACACCGACCATATTCTGTTTTATACATTTCCAATGAAATATGTGCGTCATTGCTGCCATTATAAATCAATAGACAGCTTTATTCTTTATAGTTACTCTCACTGATCCTATAATAAATTCAAGCTTTCTATTATTTTCTCTCTCATACAGAATTCTTCAATCAAAGAAGTAGCATTTATTTTGTTGATCTTGACTCTTAAATCGATAATATATGAAGGTAAATACCAAAATCCAGTATAGATCGATTTCATTGATAAACGTTCCATCTTAACACATGTTTTGTCAAAAATTTCTATCTTAACACTCGTTTTACACGATAGGAATCTTTGGATTAATAACAGTTTCGTTTGAGCAGTTCGTACTGTATTCACCCTTTTTTTTTCTGTTTAGATACAAAAATAGATGTCATTTCTCGGGTGTAGAAAAAAAGAGAAGAGAAAATGATGAAATATTTTTCGAAGTTTATATTATTTGTTTGTTTCCTGGTGAGTTCTGATCGTTGAAAGAAAACAAAATAAAAAAAGTAAAAACAAAAACGAACTCCGCCACAGCTACCACTGCTACCTAATACTACAATACAGGATTTATAAGCGAAGGAACGAAGATTCGTATCCTATTAATGGCAATACGTTTGCACATCTAGCAAAGTCACTAAACAGACAGCATAGAAGTGGGAGCATTATTTATTTGACAAATGTTTCGTTTGCCTAATGTGTCAAGTTAAATCCTCCATAATGTGAAGAGAGATGACCTGAGCCAGCCGAGACATTACATATGCAAACAAGTATGCATATGTACACAGGTATGTAAAAAAGTATGTAACCATGTATATGTCTGCCTGCCTATCTGTATAATATATATATATATATATATATATATATATATATGGTGGTGGTGGGGTTTCAAATGTACAGAAAACAAAAGACAAAGACAAGTAAGAGAACAGTAAGCAGGTTTATTAGTTTGATTATCGAGAAGAATGGAAAAGTCTTTGATGTTTCGAGCCTACATTCTTCTATAGAAAGAGATGATAAGAAAAAAAAATGGGGAGAGAACGAAAAAAAAAAAAAAAAACGGAGGAAAAATGTGTCTGAATTAACAGTTTAATATAATACGCACGCACGTACACACACACACACACACACACATACACAGCATGAAGTTGATGATTTCGATAAGTGTTCCATTTTGAGTTGCCTACCTTCTAGTACTTAGCAACTCTCTTTAGTAGTTAGTCCATTCTTTTAGCAATACATAAGACAAAATACACAAGAGAAAAATCTTTAGCAGATTAGATATATTCGTAATATTTTTGTTTGGTTTGAACGTTCACAAAGACAATTTAAAATAGTAATAAGATAAGACATCTATTGAATTTACTTGTATTTTTACTCTTTAAATTTGTTACAATGTGGCTGTGAATTCATATTCTGTTGGGATCAAACTTGCCTTTCACCCCTCCAGGTTCGATAAAATAAATAGTATTTAATTTAATAGACTACAGCCTCTTCGCTTAAATTTCAGGTCTCATGGTTAAGTAAGAAACAATTATTCTTAATATATATTTATAAAGAACACAATGTAATTCAGAATATCTCGAACGTCTATTATGTAAATAAATCTATATTTATGTAAAAGCCTTATAACTCTGTAGATTAAGACGATGTAAAAGCATCGTATTGTTCACTTGAGTAATGTAAAAAAAAAAAAAAATCGAGACTTTTCTTATGGATCTGTTTCGGGATAACTATTCCTCTTCATAGGTGTACAACTATTCCTCGACAGCCACGTAACCTTTCATCAAAACCACTATATATAGCAAGAGTTTCAGGATACATTAACAAATGTTCCGATTTGCATGTAATACGTTGGTCGACTATCAGACAGAGATGAGTGTTGGCGGAATCAGTAGAGAGGAGTAAATATATCTCTAATACATTCACTTGTTTTGATCATGCCCTAATCCAGTTAAAAAGGTAAACCTACAAATCTCTGGAGTTCATAGGAACAATATTTAATCTCTATATCTATAATATTCAACAGGTGAGAGACAAAAGATTTTCCTGTCACGTGGAAGGAACACCAGCTTATTAGAAGTAAGTTACTCAGTAGTTCTGGAAATCATTTCTTGAGTTATATAAACGGGGGTGGGGTACGTAATATAATACTATTATACATAAAACTCATTTTTATATTTAACTCCGTGTACTTTCATAGCAAAAGAAATATATTTATTGCTAATCAGGAGCCGCACCCATTTGCTATCTTCTGTATTGCGTCAGTGTATAACAGTTAGCCAACTGTTGAATACACCTATAAACTGAGCGAAGATATTCTATTTGTAGAGCACTACAATTACTTTAAGTCAGACCAGAATGAAAATGATGTCAGTATGCGTTACACGTAGAACAAATAAATAATTGAATAGTTAGTACTTAAAGTGTGCGAGACAGACGAAGATCAGCAAGATTATTCTAATCGGAAAACCTTAAAAATGTTTTAAAATGTTTTAAAAAGGACAAACTTTTAAATTGTATTTATAATTCCAAAATCTGTCATGAATATTGGTGAGACTTTCAACGAAGTAGATTATAAATAACAACACATACCGATAATATGAAGACAGTTATATATCTTTTCATGACACCTATACAATTTGGAATGATATCCTCAAATGAATATTTTATCGGAAAAGTTTTGTATGACAGTATTTAACAATCTTTAACGATCAGTAACATTCACACGACTTCGAATATAGAATTTAAGACGGATCGCAGTATTATGGGAACAATTTATTAATGTTTGACTTAATTATGCCACTATACGAAACAAAATTCTGGTTTGGAATTAACCAAGAAATTCTCAATTACCCAAGGATACGAACATACGAATAGTTTTAGCTGCCCCTGAGGAAAAGAAAGCAAATGTTTCAGATTTCAAATTGACACAGTTATTGAAACTCAGTATTGTTATTATTATTATTATTGTCGTGTTGCCAAAGACTAGGCCTTCGGATATGGTTGTGTCACATTCTTGGCAATAATGAATGTTAATTCTCATTAGGCCTTCCTTTAATTGCAGTTAAGTCTTAGAAAAATAGACATCTTTTTGGCTAAAACACGAGAAAACATTACGATAATGAGATGTCAACCGTTTCTATCACCCACACAGAAGTTCAATAGTAATTGTGATAGATTCCAAAATATTTTACATTATGGACGAAACAAACTTTTATCAATTTTAGTAAAAACACCATAGGTGTGTAAAAAACATCGTAGAAAGACGTCTTCAGAAATTATTGTCAATTTTGTTTTAGATTAATTGAATTTGAAGAGACAGGAATTCAACAATCTTTTTTCACCAGTGTGACACTTTCAAATGTTTTACCTGGCAAG
>NW_021833065.1:650000-663430 GCF_006345805.1 Octopus sinensis
ATACACTTATAATTTAATATTTATAAAAATATGAACAAGTATCCATATAGACTTATACATATACATATATACACATATACATATATAAGCAGAGTGTATATACTTTTACAAGTGTAAAAATACATAAATAAACACAATTGAACAATAGGTTCAAGTAAATATACCATTCGTCATATACATAAATATATATATACATATATACTGGAACGTACAAACACGTCTATGCTCATGAGACATAAACAATAATCAATTATTAATATTATTATTATTATTATAAAATGCTATCTCTTACTTGTTTCAGTCATTAGACTGCGACCATGCTGGGGCACTGCCTTGAAGAATTTGCAGTCGAACGAATCGACCCAAGTGCTCATTTGTTTTAAAAGCCTGGTACTTATTCCAAGTTTGGGGGACGAACAGAAACATAAAGACACACAGAAAATCACACACACACACACTCACGCACACGTACACATACTCACGCACACACACACACACACACACACACACAACACACACACACACACATATATATAATATAAATTATATATATGCATATATACATACATATATGTACATACTTACATATATATGTATATACATATGCATATGTGGGCACAGAACGTCACAGAATAAGAAAACACGGAATATGAACTTTTTTGCGAACAACGAAAGAAACAAATGGAAAACAAAACAAGCAACATAAAGAACGACCTTGCATCAGTTATCGGCTGTTTTTCTACTCCGTATTTCGAGCAATTCACAACGAGATACGTATTCGACAAAACAGTTGCTCCTGCAAAACAAATTAAATAAAATTTGGGATTTTGCGGAGGGTCAAATTTGGTAATAAAAACAGGACAGTGAAAACAAACGGGAAGGGCTGCTAAGCCTAAACGAAGTGAGGTGTGGCGAACGCTGGTGGAACAAGCTTGGACAGGAGACAGATAAGAATGCGTCTTATCCCTGCGGCTGATCAGAAAGAAAGAAACTCAAGTTAGGAAAAGAAAGAAAGATGGTCGATGGTCACGTGCGAGCAGCGAGAGATCAAAGGAAGAAGAGTGAGGGAGAGAGAGGGACAGAGAACGGTGAAGGGGAAAGGAAAAGAATTAGAGAAAGAATGAGAGAGAAAAACAAAAGGGGAGAAGGGGAGATTAAAAGAATTAGAGAAAGGAAGAGAGAGGAAACGAAAGAATAGAATAGTGTCGCATCAAAATTATTAAGATAAAACTTACTTGGAAATGGATGCGTATATATATAAAATTGGAGTGTATAAAGGAAATTTTTTCCAGTGCTAATTAATAAAGTAGGGTTAAAATTAAATATGAATGTTGCTTTTGCATTTTAGTCATGCGAGGACGGCATTTGAGCCTGATAGTTAAAGGGGAAGAGAAGAAAGTGTCCTCAGACCAGAGGTCTGGCTCGAAAATTTTTAACTGTGCGTGTCGGTTCTACTTTAAAGACACCCAAAGGGCAAACGGTCGTGTTGAATTGAGAAACAGATTAAGTCTACCACTCTCTTAGGCTACTATGGGATTTGATCTCACAAGGCAAACAATCAGAATAAATAATTCCTGGCATCGTCTCCAACATTTAAAATTTTTATACTAGTCTTTTACCCCTCGACCCCCTCGACTGGTACTGTCTATATAGATCCTGGAAGGATAAAAATCGAAGTTGAACTTGGTAGGTTTTGAATTCAGAACGCAGTGTGTCGGAATTTAATACTATAAGATATTTCATCCAACGCTCTAATGTTGGATGGAGTATCTTACAGAACGAAATGTTTTTAAACTGTGTTGTACTTGGTGTTGCTGCAGCTACTCCTAATAAGGCAAGCCCTTATTAAGTGGAGTTATGGTATGTGGGTAGTTAACTATGTGTAATATACAATACCAAAGCTATCGATACGCCATACTTCAAATGAAAAAGCTTGTACGGAGTCATTGGACTTACTAGAAGCCATTGCCAAAACGCAACCAAACTTTATTCTACCGTTTTATAAATAGCTGACTATACTGTATTGTGCAGTTCTGTATAACTTAATCCTGCGTATAATACTCCAGTAAAGAAAGCAAGTTGATTACAGATAGAACGCTTTGGATGATGAAATTGACCATTTGGTATGAAGGGTAAATGTGTAAATATGTAACTGCTGAAGCGGTAACTACTCCGAAGTGTTAACGAAGGAGTTGTAGGTTCGATTCCCTGTCATTGATCAAATTCATTTAACAATCAATGACTTAATTCACTTAGCTCTGAGAAGTTATTTACTGAAGAGCGGTAAAATCTTTCGCATTTAAAATACAACTGAATATTATAAACCTTTCGCTTTTAAAATTGTTTACAGTGTCTCTCTAACTGTGACTTCAACCTTAAAAATGGTTTGAAAGTAGCAATAAATATGTTTTCGTTAACAGAAAGAATTAAATCTATTTCTGTATGGTTTGAACAAAGTTCTACTGTACATATATAATTATACATTTAATAAATCGATTTATTTCTCGCCCGCCTCCACCATTCTCTCTGTTCGGGATTATAAGGTCACCTTAATATATAATTCTGTCTTCCAATGCACAATTTCTATTTGATATTCTGAAGTTGCAGTGGGCTATTTTATGAAATAGAAACACACACACACATACACACACACACACAGAGAAGAGAGAGAGAGAGAGAGAGAGAGAGAGAGAGAGAGAGAGAGAGAGAGAGAAACACGCATAATTAATTCGACACACACATAAATACACACACACACATATATATATATAAACGTACACTGGAATATATAATTTTGTTTAAATGTGCTTACAAATGAAAATCACTTACAAATGAAAACCACACACATATACACACACACGCACATACCACACAAACACGCACAAAAACCAAAAAACCGCAAAACCCTTGGTTATTGAAACTGACGTTAATACACACACTGGAGCAGAGGTTCAAGCTCATACGATACACAAACATATAATCACATGTGTTTACATTTACTCACGCACACTCTTAGATTATAGAAAATGCCATTATCAAGGAACACATTTTAAACAATATTTGATAAATTCATACGCACGAGGTTCATGCATCTTTAAGAAATTATATATCAATCAATCACTAATATTTATTTATCTCACGTAAGTCTGATAACTAGACTCAATTACATGACTGTTCCTAATCAGATGCGTCCATTAATGAATGATTAGTTCTGAGATGGGAAAAACGCCCCTTTAAATCACACGCCTTGCAAAGATAAGATGATTCTGAGACGACGTGTGCATGATAAACAGTAGGTAAGTGGGCGTCAGCATATTACATGCAAGGAATATTGAAAACCTAAAACAGAATCAAGTACTCTGTAAGAGGAAAACAATATTAATTGTTAATTAAAATTATTTTCCACTTTCCTTTTGGTACGTACAGGAGACAACTCTAAATGCGTTTCTGTTTAAATCAACGTCATTAGTCAAATGATTAGAGATCTGCTCGGCAAGTAAGCGAAACTTTCATCGTTCACATAAATCTTTCATACTTATACCAGTAAGCTGCGCCTACTTCCCCTTAAGATAACTCTGCGACTGGGTGGATTACGAAAGAATTAAATTTATAAACATTATTGATAAAAATACTCTTGAAAAGTTTCAGAGAGAGAGAGAGAGAACTTCCAAGATTTCAGTTGAGCAAAAATTAAATGTAGATATGTAAGGGTAGAGTCAGTCTGATATTTTGCAGCTAAGGTATAACTCCTAAAATGCTTCGGTATTATGATATCTCTTCAGCAAACAGAGTTAATAAAATGTGTTGCAAGACTGCTAACGACTTGGACAAGAATTAAAATAAACGAAACGTGTACGGTGTACAGATTGGTTGCTCACATATCTCTAATTTTTGGTCACTAATAATTTTGTAAGTTCTCTCTTATCTCTTAAAAGTGTAATTATCAATTAATAATGTCAATAAGTTTTTGTTTCATTACGATTAGAATTCCTATAGATTCAAATTTATTTTCGGATCACCACATATGATTGTCTGTATTTAACTATAGGGTTTTCTTGTTGAAGGCAACTTGGAAGAAAAGGGCGGCGAGGTGGCAGAGTCGTTAGATTCTTTAATTTCTCACTTCAAACCCCACTGTGGCGAGTTTTGCCCATCATCTTCCAGGGTAGATAAAACAAAGTACTAGTCAAAAACTGGACTCGTTGTAATCGACTAACCACTCTCTTCAAAATGTCAGGCCTTGTTCATAAATTAGAAACAATTTAAATTACCTAATCTGCAATTATTTTTACACTAAATCTATGTAAATTCTGTGCTCAGAGAACCACATATTATCCCTGCTTTGCCGAGGAAATGTAATATGGGATATTTTTACTTTTGTTATTTTAAGTTATATATATATATATATATATATATATATATATTATATATATATATATATATATTATATATATATATATATATCGATCATAACATGCGAATTAGTTTTTGATTCCCTGGACATTCTAAACCTCTTCAAATTTTTATTACGAGAGAAGAAAAAACATTTTAACAAAGAAATAACTCAGTTTTTTTTTGGCATCTAGGAATATGCCTGTGACCGTGTGTTCGAGAGTGGGAAACCATGATAGATGATTCTGCTAACTGAATGGTGGCGGACAATGTTGACCATTAACTCAAGATAACACACAGCAGTCTCAAATTACATAGTAGATACGGAATTGCGCGTCGAGCTTCCTTAATAACACCAAAGAAGACACTGACTATTAATAGACAGATAGTTCTGGAGGCAGAAAAATGTCTTAACTTATATCTAATCGGTCATTTATTTTTTTACCTTTTATTCTTTTTTTATTCTCTTTGATTCATCTTGTTTCTTGATCGCTTGATTTATATTTGCGGTTAATTATGTATTTGTTTTTGCTTTATCTATGATATACAAATGAAATGAAAAGAATATCTTAAACGAAGGATACACACACACACACACACACACACACACACAAACACACACACATACACACACACACACATCTTCTTGAAACTACAAGTTTATCTAGCTAATGTATTTTATACATAAGACTGAGGAGTCGATATTTTTGCGGCAATAATATAATAATACTGATGCAATGTATTGTTACACATATTATATAATAATAATATAGCTATACTCACCTGATAAAATATCGATGAAGCAATTGTAAACTATGCAATAAAAAGAATTGCTTATTCCCTCCTCCTCGTTGATAATTATATATGTGTGTGTGTCTGCGTTTGTATGTGTGTGTGTGTGAGTGTGTGAGTGTGTGTGTGCGTATGTATATATAGGCGTGGTTTTGTTTTGTTAGGATATCTTCGATCTACTAAAACTGGGAGAACTGGAGTAATTATAGTGACTAGGCTGGTGGGTAGAAAGTGTTACTAATCGTGCTTGGTGTAGGTTTGTTTGTTTTCTTAAGTTACTACGGTTTTGTTCAATGTATTCAAATAACAGCGAATATATATTAGGTAGTAAAGTCAAAACACACACCATCCAATGTGCATTATCCATCCGTTACTAACACTAAGAATCAAACCCTTCTTTTAGGCTTTGCAAGATGCCACAATTCTAAATAAACTAAATTCCAATACTAGTTGTATCTATCAATACCATATACTCCCCCACCTCTCTCTCTCTCTCTCTCTCTCTCTCTCTCTCACACACACACACACTCACATTAGCACATAGACAACCTGTCCAATTCTCATCTTTGAAAACTGCAACTCCAGTCTTACATTCTAAAGACAATGCATAGACAGCGTACATGAAAATACGCACTCACAACCATAAACTTTCCTCCCAAAAGATTCACTCACTTCTGTACTTGACCCCGAGGTCTCCTGCTGTCAGGTTTTGACCTTCCTACCAAATATATATTCCGTTATTCATTTTATCCATTCAAATTCTATTTTCCCTAATTCCTAATTTCCCATTGTCCAAGTGCACGTACACGAATGCACTCACTCACTCACTCACTCACTCACTCACTCACTCACTCACTCACTCACTTACCCACTCGCTTACTCACTCTCTTTATCTCTCTCTCTCTCTCTCTCACACACACACATACACATACATTCATACGCACACTGAACTCGTCCTTATAAGTTTTCAAACCTTTCCTGTTAATAAATCAATTATTGATTTGAGATACATTGCAACACACACACACACACGCACGCACACACACACACGCACACACACACACACACACGCACACATACACACACACAAATAGACACACACATATAGAGACATACATATAGACATACATACAAACATATACACACACACACACACACACACACACACACACACACGCACACAGATGGATGCAAACGTACAAACAAGATATTAACAAACCCACAACTGGATACACAATTAAACACTCAAATTCTCCGTTCCAAACATAAAAGACAAATCAAACAATACCGAAACAAGATAAGACCAAACAAACCAACACCCACACACCCAATTAATAAAATCTTTAAACTAAACACACCACCCTGATTACTATATAATTACAGCAGTTCTCCAATGTTGCACAAGTTCGAAGATTCCCTACAGAGATCAAATTACGGTTCCCTGTGAACCGTCCAACTTCTTCGATAAAATTATCGTTCTACAATTAGTGTATACAATTAGCGTGTAGTGAGCTCTCAGTCCGAGAAGCTGTTGTAACAAGAAGAACCCACAACGTTATGCGTACACCCACGCACACCCACACCCAAACCCACCCAAACCCACCCACAAACCCACCCACACCCACCCAACCACAAACCCACCCACCCAAGACCCACCCACCCACCCACAAATAATTTCAGCGTGGAAGGTGTTTATAAACCATTAAAAGACACACAAAAACCGTTAGATTCACTTCAACATTTAAATTTAATTTGCCAAAATATTTCCGTCGCTTTGAGACCACGATCTGATCACTGACAAAATTCCGTGCTGCATCTGAGAAAGTAATAGTTAGTTCACGATATATATGTACGTATGTATATGTGTGTATATGTATGTATGTATGTATGTATGTATGTATGTATGTATGTATGTATGTATGTATGTATGTATGTATGCATGTACGTATGTATGTATGTACATATATATATGTATGTACATGTATGTGTGTATGCATATGTGTACATGCGTATGCATATGTGAATGCCTATGCGCATGTATGTATGTATGTATGTATATATATATGTATGTATATATATATGTATGTATGTATGTATGTATATATATATATATATATATATATATATATATATATAATATATATATTATATATATATATATATATCAGAAATTAAAGAAGGAAAATGCACATAGTTTTAATAGTCCTTGTTGACCGGTTTCGCTTTCGCTAATCATGACATTAAAATTTATTTAAATACATATTTTCTTAAGAAAAAAATTTTGTCCATGTTGAGTGTGGAGTTTAAGAATAAATGATTCAACAAGTAGGAAAATCTAAGGGGAGGTAATTGGCTATCGTTATTATTGTGGACAGAGGAGATAATTGTTCATCTTTCGGTGGGGTGGGGTATATATATAAATACAAAAATTCAAAAACTAGAGTAGTGGGAAGATATATGTACAGCGATGGGTATGTAATCGTGTCCAAGAGACTTCCTCTTCTCCTCAACGAAGAAACTCAACCTACGGATTCTTACCATATTTACCTAGACAGCACAACCAACTCCTCAACATTCCAAACACAATTAAGCACTCCTACAATTTATTCCAACGAAGAAACCCGAACTACGTACTTCCAACCAATTTACCCAGACAGCAACACCAACCTCTCAGCAATCTCAATACAATAAATAATAACAATAATAATACCGTCTACCAATCAAATTACTGTAAGCATTTTTTAGACCGAGTGGAGAGAAACAGAGATATACGTTGGAACAAAACTTACAGGAAAAACCCAAAGTAATAAATTTATCAAAGAAAACTCTCTGCAACAAAAATCAGTATACTAGCTAAAGGATTAACGTTTACTCCACCCCACGAAGATCTAACCATAATGGAATTAAAGACAATATTTCGGAATTCTGCAGAAAACTATGACTCACAGAAGCACTAATTGACAACAACGAAGATGAGTCACTGGTTAAAAACTGAAGTAATTACTTTCCACATAAAGGTAGGAATAAAACACTAGATGACTTCTGCGACTGTATCCAAAATTTCCCCTACACATCCAATAAACGAAAATTTATTTCAAACCTCATCAATCTAGGGTGGAAAAATCTAATTGAACTACAAAGCGACAAAGACCTGACAATTAAAGAGGCAGACAAAAGAAGTGCTGTAGTTCTGATGGACACAATACTATTAAAACCTAGTATTATCTATGCTAGAAAACGATGGCTTCTATGAAGAAGTTGTAAAATATAGCTAACAAAAAACAGTGAAAACTCTTGCATCCTTAATACTTTTACATGGAAAAGGCCTGACAGAAAAAGAAACCGACTACAACACGAACGTCAAATGTAAACCTAGTCTTTCTTACGGCCTACCTAAAATACACAAGTGCAAGATAGTTAATGAAGCCTTCAAACAATCACCAGGTAAATACATAAATATCCAAGCGCCAGAAGACATAAAGTTAAGGCCCTTTATAGCTGGCCCAGCCTGTGAAACCCATTGCCTAAGCAATTTTCTAGACATCCTACTGAAACATTAAAAGTTCCATTAGAGACGATTTAGACATGCTAGATCACCTAGCAAAAACAAAGAAGAGGCATTATTGGTTTCCTTCGATGTTATCAATCTTTACACCAACATCCCACATGACTATGGAATAAAAGCAATCAAATTCTGGTTGGAAAAGTACCCCCAAAGTACTTCCGGAACGCATAAATCGGGTCTTTATTATTGAATCTTTAAAATTTATACTTCAGAACAATTAATTCCTATTTGATGACACTTACTATCGTCAAAAATGCGGAATTGCGATGAGAACGAAGGCAGCCCCTGTTCTTGCGAACCTAATAATGGGTTATTTTGAATTCACCATATATGAAGTATCACTGCAAAAACATGGTTATCTATTTCACCATTACATAAGAGAAAACTGGAAAAGATACCTGGATGACTGTTTTATTATTTGGAAGGAGACCATTGATAAACTTTTGGAATTTAAATCAACACTAAATCACATAAACTGTAGCATTCAATTCACAATGGAATATAGCAAACAAGAGCTCCCATTTTCGGATATTATCATAAAAAAGTCAACAACCAAATTATAACTGACATCTATCATAAACCAACCGACTCGAAACAATATCTCCTTTTTAACTCATGCCACCCGAAACACATCAAAATAAATATCCCCTTTAATTTGGCAAACAGGATTTGCAAAATAGTGTCTGATAGAACTACTCGGGACCTTCGTCTTCAAGACCTCAGAACAACACTAACTGAAAGACAATATCCACCCTCACTTATAGACGATGGAATTAAGCGTGCCAAGAAATTAGACATAAAAACACCAAGGACAACAAAACATAACACCATACCTCATCTCAAAATACTACTGTATATATATCAATTCACAACTCAATGAAGCATACAACACTATTGTGCAAAATCTCCCTTTACAAACTAGAGGCCCCAAAATGAACAACATCCTAAAAGCACATAAATTCATCAAATTCAAAAAGCAACACAAATCGCTAAAGTGACTTCTAACAAATGCGAGGCTTTACACAACAACCACGAAACCAACGGTTAAAAAATGTGGACGCCTAAACTGTGGAACATATCCCAACCTACTTGAAGGCTCAGAGTTCCTTTTAAAACAAGGAGAAAGATTCACAATTAAAACCAACTTCACTTGTGCCTCTGAGAACCTAATTTATATAATAACCTGATCGGGTTGTGGGCATCACTATATAGGACAGACAAGTATGATATTGAGGCGGAGAACCACTCTACATAAAGAGCAGATCCGGTTCTCGCAATACAGACAGATTCCTTTAAGTGAACATATAGAGAGATGTACAGGTAACATTAAACCAAATTTCACAGTTTTCTCCTTCTACCGAGCAAAGATACAATTTATTTATAAGAACGTTTAAATAAAGAAAATTTATTCACCGTAAAAGACAGAACACGTCTAAATATGCACGCATAACCAGCTTTGATCTTTAATACATATTTTAATTCACGATTACATACCCTTCACTGTACATATGTCCCCACTACTCTAGTTTTTGAATTTTTGTGCCTGTAGTATATATATTATATATAGTAATATATATAGATATAAGATATATATATCTATGTATATATATATATATATATCTGTATGATGTATCATATGTAGCATGTATGTACTGGATATATATATATATATATATATATGTATGTGTATGTTGTATGTATGGTAAACGTATGCTGCATGCATGTTACCCCAACCACATAGTTCCGGGTTTAGTTTCACTGCGTGGAACTTTGGGCAAGTGCTATATACCATATCCTCGGGACGACTAAACCCTTGTGAGTGGATTTGGTAGACGCAAGTTGAAAGACCGTCGTGCGCGTGCGCGTGTATGTGTGTGTGTGTGTGTGTGTGTGTGTGTGTGTGTGTGTGTGTGTGTGTTTAGGTACGTCGCTTAGTGGTTAGGGTATTAGATTCAAGATAGTAAGATTGTGGTTTCGATTTCTGGACCGGGTGATGCGTTGTGTTCTTGCCCAAAACATTTCATTTCATCTTACTCCAGTCCATATATATATATATCTCCCCACCGAAAGAAGAACAATTATCTCCCCTGTCCACAATAATAACGATAACCAATTACCTCCCCTTAGATTGTTGAATCATTCATTCATAAAAGCCATACACAACATGGACAAAAAATCTTTTTCTTAAGAAAATACATATTTAAATAAATGTTAATGTCATGATTAGCGAAAGCAAAACCGGTCGACAAACACAATATAATATATATTAAAACTATGTAAAGTGTGTGCATTTTCCTTCTTTAATTTCTTATATATATATTACAACGCACAATGTGGGGATAATCGAAATTCTTCCCCTTCTGTTACTATTATATATATATATATAATTATATACAGTAAAAGTTTCTCCCCGAGTCGTATAGACACATAAGGCCTATTTCCCGGTTTCCGTGGCGTATATATTCCCCACCTGGACGGGACGCCGGTCCGTCGCAGGATTACTCACCTTTTTACCAGCTGAGTGGACTGGAGTAACATGAAATGAAGTGTTTTGCGCAAGAACACAACGCATCACCTGGTCCAGAAATCGAAGCCACAATCTTACTATCTTAAATCTAATACCCTAACCACTAAGTGATGTACCTACACACACACACACACGCGCGCGCACACACACACACGACGGTCTTCTTTCAACTTCCGTCTACCAAATCCACTCACAAGGGTTTAGTCGTCCCGAGGATATGGTATATAGTACTTGCCCAAAGTTCCACGCAGTGAAACTAAACCCGGAACTATGTGGTTGGGGTGTACATGCATGCATGCGTACATACATACATACATACATACATACATACATACATACATGCATACATACATACATACATGCATACATACATACATACATGGTGGCTGCCCCCTCGTTGTCGAGTATGGCCATTGCACAAAGCTTAATCAATGTTGTTATCGTGCAATGCCTGTGCAAGAAAATTTTTTTTTAAAGTGAGGAAAGGCTATGCACTGAGTCAACCCCACTCACTAAGCAACAGCAGCCATAATCCGAAAAGAAGAACAAGTCAACATCATCGGTAACCACTGAGCCGCAGGTTTTATGTCGGAGATATCCCAGTTACCTGAGTTACTTTCTCCTAGAAGGATGCCTTAACAAAGGCTAGGAGTCCTTCACTCCCAAAGGTTTAACCGCGCGATCGGGTATTCAGTCGGATTATTTCTATGTCCCTGCGCATAATAAAACCTTAAGACATTTATTGGATGGCCGTTGACTCTCAAGAGTTCCTCCGCCCTTTGACGGGTTTTGTTTTTCATCCCACAGGGTGTGCAATAAACACCCTCCTCACCAAGCAAGCTTGGTGGGGTTGCCGGTTTAGTCGCCGACGACCCGACCATGCAACAGGTTGTACTGGGTTACATGTTACCAGTAGCACTCGAAAGTGATCTTACATACATACATACATACATGTGTTAGCTACATCCCAAGCGTGGAGCCTTGTATCTTTGTTGGAAAGATTTATAATAATTAAAAAATAGAAGAGACAAACATAAATGCATGCCTGCATACACAGATACACCACAAACATACATACCATACATACATACATACAATATTACATACATACATACATAATACATACATACATACATGCAACATACATACATACACATACAATATACACATACATACATAGATATATATATATATATATATATATATATATATAATATAATATATATATATATATAAGTTTATGTACGTAGTGTGTGTGTGTAGTTTTAAACGGAACTCTGGGCCCTTGAGTTACTGATGTGGCTTCCCAGCTGTAAAATTATATGAAGATAATATTTATGTACTATGTTCTATTTCTCTCGTTTGTATAAACAATCCTATGCATTTATACATACATACTATATACTTATATATGTGTGTGTGTGTGTGTCTGTGTGTGTGTGTATGTATAATTATACATGTATATATATACATGTTTAATATATATGTGCGAGTGAGTGCGTATGTGTAAGTTTATATTTGTATTTATACATCCGTACTCACACAAACACACACACACTCTCTCTCCTTCCCCCTCTCTCTCTCTCCCATACATTTGTACACACAACAAATGAGGCAAGTTTGATAGATGTCAGACCACAATTCACGTAGTTCTCATATTCGATGAGATCTATCTTCCAAACCTTCAACCTCCTCAGTAACTGTCACATCTAGCTGGTATATATATTGAAAGCTAGAAATTATTTTATTCCGACTAGAAACAAGACGCATTACACTAGACACGTGATGTGTCGTTGACTGAAGAGGCGGACAACTGCAATGGCATTTAAGATAGATAGTATCGACAGCTTTACATATATACATATACATATACATACATATACACATACATACATATATGCATGTATTACATATATATGCATGCACATTATTGATATACATATGTGTGTGTATGTGTGAGCGTTTGCTTATATATATGTATGTATGTACATATATATCTATAACTCAATCTGTAAATGTATTTCACCTGTTCTCTCTCTCTTTGTTTCTCTCTATCTCTTTCTCCATATATAACCACGCATATATTTATGCACGTATACTTACATGCGTACATACATACATATATATAAGTACACACACACAGACGTATACATT
>NW_021833066.1:0-15000 GCF_006345805.1 Octopus sinensis
CAATTATATATATATATATATATATACAACGGGTTTCCATACAGTTTCTCTTTACGAAATTTGCTCACAAAGTATAGGGCAGTTCGGGGCTACAGTGAAATACGTTATTTCTCAAAAGTGCCGCGTAATGATACTGAACTCTAGAGCATATGTTTCCGGGAAAAAATTTTATCAAAAAAATGCCTTTAAAGTTTAAACGTATACATTATGTAAATTATATGTATATATATATATATATATAATATTATATATATATATATATATATATAATATATCAGTCATCCCATAAGTTCTGTCCGTTATATTTAATTGAAATTTAATCATCAATATACTTTCCCTGATTTTCTATGATTTCCTTCCATCTGTTTACAAGCTTTTTAATCCCGTCAATGTAAAACTCTTGGTTTCAAGGCGAAGAACTCTGAAATGTCAGTTTGGACCTCCTCCTGGCTTGCGAAAGTTATGTCCCCCAAATGATTCTGTAAACTACGAAACAAATGGTAATCTGAAGGAGCAAAGTCGGGAGAATAAAGTGGATGAGGAATTTTTTTCCAACCAAGCTCTTTGATCTTCTGTGATGGGATCTTTGCAGCATGGGGTCGCGCATTGTCCTGATGAAACATCACTCCTTTTCGATTCACTAAAGTGGGTCTTTTTTTCTTCAAAGCTTGGTTCAAGCACTCTAATTGCTGACAGTAGACTTAAGCATTGATTGTTGCATTAGGTGGTAACAATTCAAAGTGAATTACTCCTTTGCAATCCCACCAGATAGAGAAAACAACTTTTTCCCATGAAGTTCCCTTCTCGGTTGTGGTTGAGCTTTTCCCTTTTTACCAAGCCACTGTTTACTTCGTTTAATATTTCTATAGAAGATCCATTTTTCGTCTCCAGTCACAAGTCTATCCAAAAAGGGTGAAATGAGTTCGCGACAATACAGAGAAGAGCAGATGTCATCTCGGGATTTGCGGTTGCTTTCTGACAATTCATGAGGCACCCATTTTCCAAGTTTAGGAACCTTTCCTAGTTGTTGAAGATGACGATGAACAGTTGTATGGTTTGAACTAATTTTTATTGCCAATTCTTTAACTGATAATGCACGATTTTCTTCAAGTAATGCCTCAAAGAGCTTATTATTAAACTCATCTAGACGCCCTATTCGATCTTTATCTTCAAGGCTGAAATTTCCAATTTTTGAATTTTGCAAACCATCTTTTGCAAGTTCTTTCATTCAAGCATTCTTTTCCATAAACTGAGTATATGTTTCGAGTCGCCTCGGCTGCAGAATTTCCTTTTTTTGTAGTCATAAAGCATTATGTGCCGGATACTTCCATGTTAGAAAGCGTTTTAGTCATAGAAATTTTAATTCTATTATTCTGTAAAATAATATTTAGTTAGTTTAAATGTACACAAATGCATAATAATAATTTTTAATTCCATTAGACATTCTAAAATACTATTAAATTTCATTCAATCTTAAAAAAGGTAAAATCGGACAGAACTTATGGGATGACCTGATATATAATGGGTGGCCATAAAAACACACACCATCCTGCAATATGCGAAATTGCTAACAACCTCTTTTTTTTTCCCTTTTCACAACTGCCAATATTACTCACAAACCAATCCTCATTGGATGAAGGTAGATAATCAACAAGGCGGGGGCAAGGTAATGGCGTGGAGTGGGAGTTGGCACAATCAAGTAATTGGACTATTTTATTTTTAGGGGTCTGTGACAAGTGATTTGCATCTGGACTAGCTTGGCAACAAAATGACGTCTTACATGCATTCACTTGAAAGGACAAATCCTGTTTGGTTTCAGGAGGATGGGGCTCCACCCCATTATACATTACAAGTTCATGATTTTCTGAATTAACATTTTCCAGAGAGACGGCTCGGGCGTGGCGGGTCAATTGAATGGGCACCACAGTCACCAGATTTAACTCCCATGGACTTTTTCTCCTGGGGCTACATTAAATCCCTTGCGTATTCTGAAAAGATTCGTGACCAAGGACATCTTCAACAAATTGTTGAAGCGTGTGAACAAATCAACGGCAATGAAGGAGTATTTGAGAGGGTTCATCGTAATTTCAAATTCCGCTTGAACACTTGTTTAGAGCTCCATGGCCAACACTTTGAACATTTGTAGTGGATTACCTACTTCATTGCTAATAAAGTATACTTTATATCTCCCATGCTCCGTTACTTTGTAGCCACCCTGTGTGTATATATATATATTATATATATATATATATATATATATATATTATATTGAAATGGATAAATGAATTATCTTGTTACGGATTATTCAAAATTTAACCGATACCTGGGTAGCAAAAATCACAACAGAAAAAACGCGGTTGAAGTTACGACCATGGGGTGTTGCAACCGTGCCTTAGCGCGGATAATTGAATTTTAATATATTTAGTGAAGGGAAGAAATGGAGCTGAACGAAGATTCTACAGAATTCCTTTTATTATTTTCTACACATGTTTCAAAGGCCGCAAATTTCCAAATTCGGATTGAATAAGGAAACCATTTTGCAGCTTTCTCTTCAGGAAAATCCAGGAATTTAAATCTCCAAACAAATGCGCAGCAAGCAATTCGAACAAAACGCTCCTTAGGAGCCCATGGAATGGCACAAACTGTCTCTCAATGTGCGTTGACGTCAGGGGGGTGGGCCGACGAAAAAGTCCGTTGGAATAAATCGAGGTCAAACTGCGGTCAAGCCTGGTAGGGGAAGAAATACTGAAAACCAAAGGGTATGAATATATTCTGTATAACTAATGTTAATGTTCGGATTGTTTTAAGAATTAAGGCTATCTTATTTAAGTGTGCGAACCTACCTACATGTATGTGTGTGTGTGCTAAATATATATATAAGAAAATAGTAAAGTGTGAAAAAACGACAGAAGGCTTAAATGTTAAAAAATATATATATTTGTGTCAAAATGTCGGGAGAATATTGGAAAATTTTTTTTTTTTTTCCCCTTTCCTTAAAATGACATAATTTAAAAATTTTTTAAAGAAATTACCGGTTTCGCGTGTAGCTTTTCAAATTTCTTGTGACGTTATATTTATATTGCATGGAATTATCGTTGTTTTTATTTCCAGGAGATTTCTAAATAAGGGGAGGTAGTGAGTGATTTTTTCCGGTGTAGGGGAGATAATCGCTTAAAAAAATTTTTTTCCCTTTTCCTTGTTAATTTGTCTGTGTCAGTATGTTCGGATGGTTGAGTCTGGGTTTGTACTTTTCAATGAAGAATGTTTCCTTGTTCAGTCTCATTTGTGTTGATGATCCGAAAGCACATTGGTAAAATTGGAAGATTAAAAATTGTGGCAGTAGTTGCTTTGCGCATTTCTCAATGTGCTCACTAAAAGGTATCATTCTATATTGTGGGAATGCAATCTGTTGTCGATGCAGTGTGCATCTGCGCCTGAGTGATAGTCCCGTGGAACCCACGTAGTCTTGGTGGCAGCCCGAGCATTTAATAACATAAATTATGTTTTCAGTGGCACAAGTAAAGTTAGATTTGATCTTAAATTTCTGTCCCTCTTTAAAGAAGAATTCTGATCCTTCCAATAGGTTAGGACATGTTGCACAGTTCGATCTACCACATTTTTTTACTTTTGCATCCGTAATTTTAGAAGACATTTTGCCTTTGTGAGAATCTTTTTAAGTGATTTAGGCTGTTTGTAGCTTTTAATGATTTGTGTATGTTTGAATTTCCTTAAATTTTGGGTTTTTATGAAGTATTGGTAAATTCTGGGTGATGATGGTGAAGGCTTCTTTGTTTCTGGGGTTGTATGTAGATATGTAAGGTAGTATTTTCGGGGAAGGTGCACAATCTAATACTAAAATATACCGAGGGACAACCCCTCGATAATACATTGGATCACTGGAAGGATTCCTGTGAGAGAGAAGAGAGAAATTCTTTCCTACGCTGGGAGAAAAACATGGACTTCTTCCAAAAATATAGTGAAACCTTCAAAAATGAATTGGGTACAAATAATCCCTTCCTTAAGAAAATTACAATAAATAAAAAAGAAAAACCTAACAACCCACGAACAACCCCCAACTATCCTCCATACACTAAAAACAGAAATCACCCACAACCAACCTTTACAAACCACGCTAGACCTAACAGGGAACTAGCTGAAAGAGGACGCGTCTATGAAAGAATTACACCAAAAACAGAACAAACCAACAACATCCTAATACCAGACCCAACCACCATACAGCACAATACGACACTAGGATAAGAAATACACCACACACAAATCACTACTACCCCATGAACCAAAACTACTGGTCCCCACTAAACACAAGACAAACGCAAAGAAACACTATGTCAAGCAACATCCCACATACAAGCAGTTCGAAACAAAATATTTCCCATACAGAAATTTTACACACACCACAAGCAATAACAACCATAGATTCCCACACACACACAACGATCGGAGGCAACAACCAACTACCACCACTCCCCCGACCAATACCACACAACCTCACAGACAACTCATACAAACAAAATTACACCAACATTTTTTAGCCAGGGACCAGGGACACCAGGACACAGGCTGGAACCTAGTAATAAGGAAAAACCGAAGATAATCAATCTTTCAACCAAACCTCTTTCTAACATAAAAATTGACATCCTCGCAAAAGGGCTCAAATTTACACCAACTCCACGCAGAGCAAACCTAAATGAACTCAAGGATAATATAACAGAATTTTGCAGAAAATTAAGACTAGCAGAAGCATCAAACAGTTTCAAAACTGAAGATGAATCACTAGTCAAGAACAAAAGTGAACACATCCCACACAGAGGAAGAAATAAAGATCTTGACGAATTCTGTAACCACATTGAGAACTTCCCCTACCATACTATACATAAACAGAAAGCTAACCCAAATTTTAACACTACACAATGGAAAGAACTGATAGAACTCCAAAATGATGAAGATATAACCATTAAGGAAGCGGACAAGGGAAATGCAGTTGTAATAATGGATACATCATACTACAGAAATCTTGTAATTTCCTTGCTTGATGAAGACCTACATTATGAAAAAATTACCAACTACACCCCACAAAATATAATGAAAACTCTATCTTCACTAATTAAAACCCATGGAAAGGAACTGACAACCAAAGAGATTGATTTCCTAACAAACTTTAAATGCAAACCTAGCCTTTTCTATGGTCTGCCAAAAATTCATAAAAGTCAAATTATAAATGAAACCATTAAAAAATCACCAAAGACATACATACACACACCTAATCCGGGGGACCTAAAACTACGACCCATTGTAGCTGGCCCAACCTGTGAAACACACAGACTAATTCTACTTATGGACATCCTCTTGAAACCCTCCTTAAACATATCGATAGCCATATCAGAGATGACTTAGATATGTTAAACCACCTTCCAAAAAAAACCAAGGAAGAAACAATCCTGGTTTCATTTGATGTAGTCAACTTGTATACCAGTATACCTCATAATTATGGACTGGAGGCAATACAATTCTGGTTAGACCAATTTCCGGAAGAAATACCAAAAAGGATCAGTAAGGAATTCATTACTAAATCAATTGAATTCATCCTACACAATAACCTTCATGTTTGACAATACATTTTACCGTCAAAAATCCGGAATTGCTATGGGTACAAGGGCAGCACCAGTCATTGCGAACTTAACAATGGGATACATGGAAATAATCATTTACCAGGAATCTCTATCAATCTTTGGAAACTCCCTCTCTCAATACATAAAAGAGAATTGGAAACGATTCCTAGATGATTATTTCATTCTCTGGAATGAAAACATAGATAAACTCCTAAAATTTAAAAACCTATTGAACAGCATAAACCCAATATACAGTTCACAATGGAATACAACCAAAAGGAGCTCCCGTTCTTGGATATATTAATTAAAAAAATTAACCTTAAAATAGAAACAGACATTTTTTACAAAGCCACAGACGCAAACAATACCTTCTTTTTAATTCATGCCACCCAAGACACACTAAAACAAACATCCCCTTCAACCTTGCAAGAAGGATATGCACAATAGTGTCAGAACAAAATACCAGGAACTTTAGACTGCAAGAACTCAAAAACACCCTAATTGACAGACATTACCCAGCTCAACTTATAGAGGATGGGATCAGACGTGCAACAGAAATCAACATAGAAACTTTAAGAAAAGTTCAACACAACAACACACCTTCCCCGAAAATACTACCTTACATATCTACATACAACCCCAGAAACAAAGAAGCCTTCACCATCATCACCCAGAATTTACCAATACTTCATAAAAACCCAAAATTTAAGGAAATTCTAAACATACACACCAAATCATTAAAAGCTACAAACAGCCTAAATCACTTAAAAGATTCTCACAAAGGCAAAATTGTCTTCTAAAATTACGGATGCAAAAGTAAAAAAATGTGGTAGATCGAACTGTGCAACCTATTGGAAGGATCAGAATTCTTCTTTAAAGAGGGACAGAAATTTAAGATCAAATCTAACTTTACTTGTGCCTCTGAAAACATAATTTATGTTATTAAATGCTCGGGCTGCCACCAAGACTACGTGGGTTCCACGGGACTATCACTCAGGCGCAGATGCACACTGCATCGACAACAGATTGCATTCCCACAATATAGAATGATACCTTTTAGTGAGCACATTGATAAATGCGCAAAGCAACTACTGCCACAATTTTTAATCTTCCCATTTTACCAATGTGCTTTCGGATCATCAACACAAATGAGACTGAACAAGGAAACATTCTTCATTGAAAAGTACAAACCCAGACTCAACCATCCGAACATACTGACACAGACAAATTAACAAGGAAAAGGGGAAAAAAAATTTTTAAGCGATTATCTCCCCTACACCGGAAAAAATCACTCACTACCTCCCCTTATTTAGAAATCTCCTGGAAATAAAAACAACGATAATTCCATGCAATATAAACATAACGTCACAAGAAATTTGAAAAGCTACACGCGAAACCGGTAATTTCTTTAAAAAATTTTTAAATTATGTCATTTTAAGGAAAGGGGAAAAAAAAAATTTTTCCAATATTCTCCAGACATTTTGACACAAATATATATATTTTTTAACATTTAAGCCTTCTGTCGTTTTTTCACACTTTACTATTTTCTATATATTCACCCACGTGCTTTACCAAACAAACTTTCCTATCAATAATATATATATATATATATATATATATATATATATATATATATATGGGTATATACATACGAGGGTCTTTCTCTTGTGTTGCTTCTCTTGTTTTCCATTTGTTTCTTCTTTCGTTGCTTGCAAAAAAAGAAAGCCCTATTATATATATATATATATATATATATATATATATAATATATATATATATATATATATAGGTATACATGTAGAGTATGTACGTATACATATGTATAGCATATAATATATTATATATAATATATATATTACACACACACATATATATAATATATATATATACATACTATATATATATATATATATATATATATATATTATTTATATTATTATATGATTGAACGCAACGCATCCTTTTCCAACTAAGTTTTATCTGAATAACTCCGATGCGACTCTTCTATTATTCTTTCGTTTTTTCTCTCTTCTCCCACTATTCCATCCTTTTGCTCTTTCGTTTTCTCTCTTCCTTTCTCTTGTTCTTTTGCCTCCTCTTCTCCCTCTATTCTATCCTTCTACTCTTTCGTTTTCTTTCTTCCTTTCTTTTGCCTCCCCTTCTCCCTCTCTCCCTCTTTTTCGCTCTTATCCTTCTCCAAATCTTTTCCTCTCCCCTTCACTGTTCTCTGATGGTTACTCTCTCTCCCTCATTCTTCCTCCTTTGCTCACGTTGCCCCCAGATGACCATCAGTTATTCTCCTAACTTGTGTGCCTTTCTTTCTTCTTATTTTAGATGAACAGGGAAGATGTATTGTTCTCTCTCTCCTGTCCAGATTTGTTCCTTCGCGTTCGCCACCACAACCTCGTTTAGGCTTAACAGCCCTTCCTGTTTGTTTTCACTGTCCTGTTTTTGTCACTAATCTTAACCCTCCGCAAGATCGCAAATTCTATTTAATTTACTTTGCGGGAGCAACTGTTTGATCGAAGGCGTATCTTGTCGTGAATTGCTCGAAACACGGACTAGAAAAACAGCCAACAACTGATGAAGGGCCGGTTTTATGTTGTTTGTTTTGTTTTCCATTTGTTTCCTTCGTTGCTTGCAAAAAAAGTCCTTATTCCATGTCCTCGTACTTCGTAATTTTTTGTTTATGTTTTCTGACGTCCTGTGCCCACAAATGCATATGTATATGCGCATACATGTAAGTATGTACGTATACATATGTATATATGCATATATATATATATATATATATATATATATATATATATATATATATCCTTTATATTATATATATATATACATATATACATATAATATATATCTATATGTATATAATTGTATATATATATATATGTATTATATATATATATATTATATATATATATATATATATATATATATATTATATATATATATATATATAAAGTTAATCCAAACAAGAAAATACAAAAAGAAACAAAAAACACAACAACGCGAGGACGTGGAACAAATAAAGTATTATTGGACGCTCAGGAAAGAAGGGAAGAAGGAGATATTTCCTTCTATATTATGTATAAATTTCTGTACACTTATGTGCACCCTCTTACTCATATCTTTTTTATATTCATAACTCGCAGTACACCCCTATAAATTGAATACCTCTACGACCCTACTACCATTACATATCCTTCTCACACAATACTAAGCTAGATTATTACCTTTAAAATAAATTCGTATGTATACCTAAACACGTTTACCGTATAACCTGACACATCAATACTTCAATAAAATATACCCTTTTTATTTATTTACTCTTCTCTTTCCCAGCTCATTTATCTCCCTACATTTATTGTTTTCTTTTCGTATTCCTATCTTTATTCCCTTTTTCAATTTCACTTTTTTACATCTTTAGAGTCACAGCAAATATATACTATTTTTATCGAAATATCAACAACTATTTTTCTGTTTTTACTTATTTTTTCTGCCTTATATTTAATACATACTAACGAATATTAGTTTTTATGCAAGCGTCCGTCTTTTTATACATCATATTCTATCTTTAACCTCTCTATTTCTCCTACCATTTGTTTCCATTCTTTTTTTAGTTTCCGCTCAGAGCTGCGACCATGCTGATGCACCGCCGTTTTGTGCTACACTGTTATTACTAAGAGCCTCCTCTAATATGTGGCACTTGGTGAAGAATGGAGTTTGATATAGCTACCCTCATTTGCACCTCTTGCCGTGAGGTAGGTTCATCTGGGACTCTCGACAGGAAGAGGTCCAGCTTTGATTTAAAAACCGCTACATCTACTTTGTGCAAGTTCCTCAGACTCTTTGGGAGAATATTAAAAAGCTATGGGCCCTTGACCATTTCTAACACATATTTTGTCCAACACTACTTATTTGGGGTTAAATTTTCTAATTTCCGTACTCATCTATAAAGGGAACCCTCTCTGATACCTCTTTACTCATATCTTCAAATAACCGTCATAGCCCTTAATTATGGTTAAATATCCAACATGACTCACATCTCTTTCTCACGAGTATAAAAATATGAAACTCCTTAATTTTTCTGCTAATTTCCTTCTCAAGTACTTTGTAGCTTTGTTTATATTTCCTACACTGAAGAGTACCTTGATATATTTAATTAATTTAATTGATTTATCTTAATTTAATTCTGTCATGAATTTGCATCTTTATTTTTATATCCCTGTACTAAACGATCGTCTGCAAGAATTAAACTTCTTACATATTGCTACAACTTGTCTCCTCCATTTTTAAGTAAATTTATGCTTTTTATGGGACTCTTTTCCATAAATTCACCATACATTATATAGAAGTATACACACACACACACACACACACAACACACACACACACCACACACACACACAACACACACACACACACACACACCACACACATATATATATATATATTATATATATATAATATATATATATATATATATATATACCAGACTATCGGATGTTGTTATCCATAGCTGGTCACATCTTGTTTTAGCTTTTCATTACTTTAATTTCAGTTTCCTTTCTTCCTCTTTTATTTTGTTTTATTTTTATTCGGTTTCATATTTTGGCAGACTGTCTTTTGAACTACTTTCCAACTGTTTTTTGACATGGCAAAGAAGGAACTTAAAAAGAAAAACTCTGTCTTAGAGTGGGAAATTAACCCGCCTAAGCAGTGGTTAAAAGATATGGAGGAGAAGATGATGGCGCTTAGAACTTAGTCTAAAGTTCTTAATTCCATCACCGTCTTCCCTAAACAAGTTATAAAAAATGAACTTAAAAACTATTTGTCCTCTTTAAAATATATATCCCGTGGTGTCAAACATGCAACCGTATGGTTGCTATTTGACAACGGGGAAAAGGCTCGCCAGTTTGCGAGTCAGCCTTTAGAAGGCAAGGAAATTCTGTTCCCCCCGTCATATTGCGGGAGGAAATTAATAAGAGCCTGAGAATGTGGGTTGCCCCCAGGCACCGAAGCGGATTGGATTGAAGATACCATTCGACGGGGACTGGGGGGTGGCGGGCCCAGTCTCTTAAATGTAAGGGTATTGCCGGCGGTCGATTGGGAAGGGTCAAAAGCGAATTTGACCCTGTGGACTCCATCGGCCGCAACAGATCTGGTTTTTCCAGATTTCTTGAAAATGGCTGGCTGCAGGTATCTGGTGATACTTGAGGGACGTCCCCCCAAGTGTCACTCGTGCCTGCAGCCAGGTCACATTAAAAGGAACTGCCCCCAGGACCATAGTAAGGTCTTGGAACAGTCACTAGATGCCACCTCCCCTACCCGGTCAAAAGGAAAGGTGGATGTGATCGGGGAGGCTTCAGCCTCCTCAACTCAAAAAGGATTAAAAAGGAAGAAGGCGGGCAACAATAGTTGCCCGTCGAAGGAACCTAAGACTTCGGGAGGCGAGGGAGAGTCTCCGGACAAAGCGGAAGAGCTCCACTCTCCCGAAGTCAGGAAGAAAAGAAAAAAAGAAGGAAGAAGAAAGGGTCATCTCAGCGGGGAGATGATGTGCCGTCTTCATGTCCCGAAGTTGTGCCACCCACGGTGGAAGAAACCACCCCCACCCTTAAAGATGATCAATTAATTATCTCTTTCTATAAGGGCGGGGAGGTGGAAAATATAGTAGAAGAATATAAAGAGACAGTAGATATGCCCTTCACACGGGATCCCGAATGGCCTCCGCAGATAGCTGTGGAGGTCATAAGGTTTCCCTTGTAGGAAAGGCTTAAAGAATTTGGGAAGGAGTGTCGCATATGGCCGGGTGGCCCTTACACGACTTACATGTCCTACATGAGTGAGGCATGGGAAATGGCGGGATACAGGAACTCAAGCGGCATTGAAGACAATGATGAATATATCGATGGATATATCGAAGAGTAGGAGGTGAAAGACCCTCGTTATAGGGTTTGAAACCTCATCTAATTGTATTATTTGTAGTAGTTTATAACCTCAATTGTGTGTTTTTTTTAAAAAAATATGTTAATAAGAGGTTTTAGTGCCTTCTTCTTGTAAGAGGTTTGAAACCTCATATTGATTTTTTTAAAAAAAGAAAATATGTTTTCGTGAAAAATCCAATCGGCGGGTGTTGGGATTCGTCTCTCATTTATTCATTCTATTTCATTTTCATTCATTAATGTGTTTGTCCAGCCCGCAAAGCTACACAATCTTTGTACTGTCTATGATGACAAATTTTATGAAATAAAGTAGCTTGCTTACCAACCAAATGGTTTCGGGTTCAGTCCCACAGCGTGGCACCTTGGGCAAGTGTCTTCTACTATAGCCTCGTGCCGACCAAAGTCTTGTGAGTGGATTTCGTAGACCGAAACTGAAAGAAGCCCGTCATATATATGTATATATGTGTGTATTTGTGTGTATATGTTTGTGTGTCTGTGTTTGTCCTCCCAACATCGCTTGACAACCGATGCTTGTCTGTAACTTAGCGGCTCTTCAAAACAGACCGATGGAATAAGTACTAGGCTTACAAAGAATAAGTCCTGGAGTCGATTTGCTCGATTAAAGGCGGTGCTCCAGCATGGCCGCAGTCAAAATGACTGAAACAAGTAAAAGAGTATATTCACTTATTAATATATTTCTACCCTGTGTGTGTGTGTGCGTGTGTGTATACGTGCACGCTTCGTTTTTTTTATTTGTATTTTGAAATTTACAAAGATTTAAACTTATTGGTTTCAAATTGTGGCATAAGGCCAGCAATTTTGGAAGCTAAGTTTATTACATCGATCCCAGTGTTTCACCTGATACTTATTTTATCGACCCCGAATGAATTAAAAACAAAGTCAATCTCGGCGGAATTTGAACTCAGAACATGAACACAGATGAAATGTCGCCAAGCAAGTTGTTCCTTCAGGATAAAGGGTGATTCTTATTTCACTGGTTTAGAAAACGTTTAGGTTTACAGATTAATATTTATGTCCCTACAGCAAGTTACCTCCATTGCATTTTGTATCATCATACCACTTGCTGTATAGGTGCACCGTGTGCCACGTGTCAGATGTCAAAATGATCGTAGACTAAATTGAGAATGTTAGGTTTGACCTACCTTACTGCTCTATATCCAGAACAGATCGGCGTCGTTTCCGACGGACCGTTCCAGGCATTGGAAAGAATGTTGGTAGCAAGGATTTTCCTTCACTTTCTTAGGGATATGGGGATTCGGGAGCACCCACGATGACCCGTAAAGACCCTTGCTCAGTTCGCACAGAGAAACTCACAAGCGATTTGACGGAATAAGCGAGCTAATATACAGTAGAAACATTTAACAATTATGAACGAAAGGCTGTGTGTTAAGTAGGATGCTTACGAACCACATGGTTCCGGGTTCAGTCCCACTACGTGGCAGCTTGGGCAAGTGTCTTCTACTATAGCCTCGGGCCGACCAAAGCTTTGAGTGGATTTCGTAGACGGAAACTGAAAGAAGCACGTCGTATATATGTGTGTATTTGTGTGTGTATATGTTTGTGTGTCTGTGTTTGTTCCTCAGCATCGCTTGACAACCGATGCTGGTGTGTTTATGTCCCCGTAACTTAGCGATTCGGCAAAAGATACCGATAGAATAAGTACTAGGCTTACAAAGAGTAAGTCCTGGGTTCGATTTGCTCGACTAAAGGCGGTGCTCCAGCATGACCACTGTCAAATGACTGAAATAAGTAAAAGAGTAAAAAAGTAATTATTTGTACAGGTTATTCAGCAAACGTTGCGGAATCCTAATCCATTGGTTCTCAACCGAGGCCGATATGACCCCTGGGGTTTCATGTAAAATATTTAGGGGTCCACGTAAGCAATGCAGTAAACTGGAGATCTTCAATACTTTTTTTAAGGGTCCATGAGAAAGGTTATGTTTTAGATGTATTTATTGCAAAAAGACAAACATTAACGTTTCTTTCTAAAATGTTTTCCAGAGTTCAAAATATGTAAGTGAATGAGTAAAAAACAAAAGAGGAATTTTTAAAAAAAGTATGCATGAAACTAGTTTTTAAACACAAGTGTGGGAGCTTCTGAGACAGAATAATAAGCAAAGGGACCCATAGATAAAAGAATGGCTGAGAACCACTACCCTAATCTGTCGTTTACGAAAGGAGAATCCTTTCATAATGAGAATCTGCCATAACGATAGAGTTTTGTGGGTATTTGTGAACGAACTGGAAAACTCGTTAGAATGTCGGATAAAATGCTCCGTGGCATTTGTTACTATTTCATACCATCTAAGTTCGAATACACACAAGATCACTTTGTCCTTCATCTTTCCTTGGGGCTGTGAATTCTAGACATACGACCATGAGGTATCATTAAAATGGAGGAAGGATAAGACCTGGGTGTACAGTCTGGAGGAAGAAGGCAACTGGCGTAGTTCTGAACATTTGATCTGGAGATGGTTTTGTGAACTCAGAGCAATACTGAGGATATTACTAACTCATGGGTGGTGGTCTTAAGTGATTTAAGGTGTCATTTTAATATGTCTGCATGTGTTTCTCTTTGTGTGTATATGTGTATGTGTCTGTGTCTGCGTGCGTGCGTGTGTGTGTTTGTGTGAGGGTGTAAAAACATGGTGTTTACATACATAATTAAAGTATCTAATATTCCAGAAATGTGTTGTTTGATTAAATATAGAACCAATCCAGGGCGGTGGATCCGTGGTGTTCGTTCCAAATGGCTGTCTTTTGAGTTCAAACCCCACCAAGATAAATATTGTCTTACACTCTTGTCATCATCATCATCACCACCATCATGATCATCACCATCATCATCATCATCATTACCATCATCATCATCATCATCATCATCATTATCATCATCATCATCACCATCATCATCATCATCATCAACATCACCATCACCATCATCATCGTCATCATCATCATCAACTTACCGAATAAATTCTTATGACTCATTAAGCCGATCATCCGGTTCCCATGAGGTATAAGTAACCGAGATCTCAAGATTTCCCTTGAATGAGACGCCAGTCCGTCGCAAAGTTACTCATTTACAGTTCATTGGACTGTCGCAGCGTGAAATCAAGTGTTTTCTTCAACAACAGCCGGTCCGAGATTCGAACTCACGATCTCGTGAATATTAGTGCAAGACTCTAACCACTAGGCCACCTGCCATCATTTTCTTCATTTGGGGGTCGATAGAATATTCTGTAAATCCAGCGTAGGGACCTAAAGGAACTGTAAGAATATTCAGCTTTACCTTTTATTCCTCGACAAATTATATTATTAGTGGGGTTGATTTCGTTGACTAACAGCCTCGTATCTTACAGGTAGTATATGTCAGTAAGTAACAGAGTCTCAGCAAAATT
>NW_021833066.1:20000-35000 GCF_006345805.1 Octopus sinensis
GCGTGCTTGTGTGTATAGATAGATAAATAGATATATAGACAGACAGACAGACAAAGAGACAGACAGACAGACAAACAAACAGACAGACAGACAGACAGATAGATAGATAGATAGATAGATAGATAGATAGATAGATAGATAGATAGATAGATAGATAGATAGATAAAAGTGTAGAATGCATCATGAGGGAATAACTATTAGAAGCCTTGCTTCAGAGTAAGTCCCCTGTCGTGCGTCCGTAAAGCACATTCACTACTTATGGCTACTAGGCATCATCAATGATACTTTGGATCAAATTCCAGGAATTTCAAGGTGCACGGAAGGTACATATTAAAGATTAATAGAGTAGACGGAGTGTAACAAAAAGTAATTTATTGTCACAACAGTTGTTTCGTCTTCATGACGTTCTGCTTCCACGTGGGCGTGGAACGATGCAAGAACACCAGATGCAACGCACAGTGCAAAGAAGCCTGCTCAGATATATAATATCTTTTTAAATGCCGAGTACATTATTTACTTTATTTACATTTGAGAGATATTTAACCTCATCTTGTTTGTTGTTAACACAATGTTTCGGCTGATATACCCTCCAGCCTTCTTCAGGTATCTTGGGGAAATTTCGAACCTGGGTTCTCATTCCTAAGGTATTTTTCGATGTTATTATTATTATTATTATTATTATTATTATTATTATATTATTATTATTATTATTATTATTATTATTATCATCATTATTATTATCATCATTATTATTATTGTTATTATTATTATTATTATTATTATTATTATTATTAGTATTATTATTATTATTATTATTATTATTATTATTATTATTATCATCATCATTATTATTATTATTATTATTATTATTATTATTATTATTATTATTATTATTATTCAAGTCTACTAACCCCAAGACTGCGTTCAATTCCAAGCAGTGACCTGAATGAAAATAATAATAATAATAATAATAATAATAATGATAATAATAATAATAATAATAATAATAATAATATTAATAATAATAATAATAATAATAATAATAATAATAATAATAATAATAATAATAATAATGAAGATGATAATAATAATAATAATAATAATAATTACAACAACAACAACAACAACCGCATCAATAATAATAATATTAAATGTCCTGATGCAGTACCAGACAGTGGCTCTCATGGCTTCCTATCTTAGCTAATTGGAAATATCATGTACATTGTTTTGTCTTGGTATAAAAGATGGGCTACAGTAAATATTCTGCTCAATACCACAGATTTGCTTGTCAGTTGTTTGACCTTAACCAGTTGACCATGTCCCTTAGTGGCTGACGATATGTGCATCTCTGATCAGGAGCAGATGCAGTAGGGGAGCATCATAGCCGTGTGTTGACAGGGATTTTGGGAGTTTTAATAATTCACTTTTGGAAACATGGGTAGTTTGTTCAACATCCTTAAACAATCCTTATTCAGGGACCTTTTGAGCAGGATGGGCTACTCGACCTCAAGAAAATTCTAACTGGGCCCCACCTGCAAGGTCATGTGCTGTTTATCTTAATATGAGATCTCCGTGTCGCGCACATATGGTTGTGATGCATGTGCTTGGTGTACCCTTATCAGACGGGTAGTCATGATGGGTATACTGGGCTTCGTGTATTTTACCCCAGTGTCACTTTGATGGCATGCACTGCTCTCTCACTCAATATAATAATAATAATAATAATAATAATAATAATAATAATAATAATAATAATAATATAATAATAATAATAATAATAATAATAATAATAATAATAATAATAATAATATAAGCAATTGTGGTCGAGGAAAAAGGTAGTAGTAGTACCAATAATTGTCGGAGTCCTGGGAATGGTGAGTAAAAATCTCGAGAAGTACGTGGAACAAATAGGGGCTGCAATAACGGTGGAACACTTACAGAAAACAGCAGCGCTTGGATCCGCTCGAATTCTCCGAAAGGTGCTCGGAAAATAAGAAGTGTTACCTTAGTTCACTGGTAGTGAACAGCTGACACTCTAGTACACCTCCAGCGTTAGAAGCTGTTCAAAAGAAATAATAATAATAATAATAATAATAATAATAATAATAATAATAATAATAATAATAATAATAAATGAACAAACTATTGAGTTTGGTTTAACGGCCTACCAATATATACTATGAGTTTCTTTGCCCTAGGAGTCGGGAAGACGCTCAGCAAGAAATGAAAGCAAATTTGAAAGAAGAAGAAAAAAAACAAAATAATAATAATAATATTAATAATAATAATAATAATAATATAATAATATATATATAATAATAATAATAATATAATAATAATTATAATTATAAATAATAATATAATAATAATATAATAATAATAATAATAATAATAATAATATAATAATAATAATAATAATAATAATAATAATAATAATAATGATTAATAGTAATAATAGCAACAACAACATCGAAAAATACCTTAGGAATGAGAAGACACCTGATGAAGGCTGGAGGGTATATCAGCCGAAACGTTCAGTTAAAAATAAACAAGATGAGGACAAATATCCGTCACATGTAAATAATGTAAATTATGTACTTAATTTCTCATCTCTTAAATATAGAGCTGTATTAAATGCGGAGGTTTACATTTCAATTTTGTTGTATTGAGATATTCTGTCATTTCGAGGGGATGTGTTTTTTTTTTAAAACATATCCACCCGAACTGTAGCGAAACTGAAATGTAAACCTCCGCATTTACAAGCATATTATACACATGAGGTGTCTTCTTTGCACTGTGTGTTGCATCTGATATTGCGTCGTTCCACGCCCACTATGATGTGACAATAAATGGCTTTTTGGTACACTCCGTCTTCTCCATTAATCTTTAATAGATAGATAGATAGATAGATAGAGAGATAGATAGATAGAAGATAGATAGATAATAGATATAGATAGATAGATAGATGGATAGATAGATAGATAATGATAGATAGATAGATAGATAGAGAGATAGATAGATAGAATAGATAGATAGATAATAGATATAGATAGATAGATAGATAGATAGATAGATAGATTAGATAGATAGATAGATAGATAGATAGATAATGATAGATAGATAGATAGATAGATAGATAGATAGATAGATAGATAGATAGATAAAATGTAGAAGGCATCATGGGGGAATAACTATTAGAACGAATAAAAACACTTGAGGAATTCAGATAAGATAATTCATCATTTATACTGAAGATTGTGTGCAGAGATAGAGAAGAATGAAGATGTGACTCGAAGAAAAAGGAGAGAGCAACGAGTGGTAGGGGAGGTAATAGAAGAGAGAGAGAGAGAGAGCATAAAAGGTATATAGAAAAAAGTGTGCGAAGATGCAGAGAGAGTAAAAGAAGTGAATAGCTTATAAAGTTTGAAGGAAGACAGCGACAAAAGTGAGGTAAGGACAAAAAATTATCAAGACTTTGATTGGTGGAAATTAATGATAGATAATAATGATGATGAAGAGAAAGAGAGAGAGAGAGAGAGAGGAAGAAATAGAGAGAAAGACATAAAGAAAGAAAGAAATAGAGAGATAGAAAGAAAGAAAGAAAGAAAGAAAGAAAGAAAGAGAGAGAGAGAGAGAAAGAAAGAACAAAGCAAGAAAGAAAGAGAGAAAAAAGAACAAAGAAAGGAAGAAAGAAAGAGAAAGAAAAAGAGCAAGAAGGAAAGAAAGAAAGAAAAAATGAAGGAAAGAAATAGAGAGAAAGTAAGAGAGAAAAAAAGAACAAAGAAAGAAAGAACGAAAGAAAGAAGAAAGAAAGAAAGAAAGAAAGAAAGAAAATAAAGGAAGAAAAAAGGACAAGAAAGAAAGAAAGAAAGGACAAAGAAAGAAGAAAGAAACAAAGAAACAGAGAAATAAAGAAAGAAAGGAAGGAAGGAAGGAAGGAAGGAAGAAAAAGAAAGAAAGAAAGAAAGGAAGAAAAAAAACGAAGGGAAGAAAAAAGAAAGGGTGTGATACAAAGTCCGAGAATGAAGTAGAGAATTTGTGAGGAAGAGGAGGAATCAGAGAATAGAGAGTTAAGGTGGTGGGTGCTGGCAGAAACGTTAGCACGCCGGGCGAAATGCTTTGCGGTATTTCATCTGCCGCTACGTTCTGAGTTCAAATTCCGCCGAGGTCGACTTTGCCTTTCATCCTTTCGGGGTCGATTAAATAAGTACCAGTTACGGAGTGGGGTCGATATAATCGACTTAATCCGTTTGTCTGCCGTTGTTTGTCCTCTTTGTGTTTAGCCCTTTTTGGGTAGTAAAGAAATAGGTATTTCATCTGTCTTTACGTTCTGAGTTCAAATTCCGCCGAGGTTGACTTTGCCTTTCGTCCTTTCGGGGTCGATAAATTAACTACCACTTACGCACTGTGATCGACGTAATCGACTTAATCCGTTTGTCTGTCCTTGTTTGTCCCCTCTATGTTTAGTCCCCTATGAGCAATAAAGAAATAATCAAATAGAGAGTTAATGAGTGACAGACAAAAGAAATATTGTGAAAACCGGAGAGCGAGAGAGAGGGAGAGTGAGAGTATAATAGTAAGGGATATAAAGAGAAAGAGAGAGAATGAGAATTTGTGAATGTGTGTGTGTGTGTGTGAGTGTGTATGTGTGTGTGTAAAGGAGGAGGTGTGGTGGAGCTAAAATGGACGGTGCAGAGTGAAAAGTAATAAGTGTGAGAGAGTGAGAGAGTTATTGAAGGAATAAGAAAGAAATTGAGTGTTAGAGAGAGAGAGAGGGGGAGAGAGAGAGAGAGAGCATGAGAGGAACATTGAGAGATTAAGACAGAAATTTAGGAAAGAAAGACGAAATAGACAAAGAAATAGAGAGAGGGGTAGGACAGTATAACAGTGAGAGAGATGGGTAGAGGGAGAGGGAGAAGTAGGTACAACGTGGTGGGAGGAAATTTATATCATGAATGAAATATAAGACAAAGTGAGAAAAATTGGAAGCGAGACAGACTGTCAAGTAGACAATGAAAAAGAGACAGAGGGAAACGTGCTTGTATATAGTAATATAAATATATAAAGAGTGATGGTGTTATGGAGGATGCCCAGATTAAAAGAGAAAAGAAAGAAAGGAATATAAGACGAGGAAGACAGACAAATAGATAGACAGATAGACAAAGAGAGAGTAATTTGCGATAAAAGAAACATAAAAATATAATTAGAGAATTTGAGGTCGAAAATAATAGAAGAAGAAAGAAAATTAGAGGGAAAATATAAAGAGAGATGAAAAGAGAATAAGGCAGACAGATGGAAAGATAGACATAACAACAAAAAAAAAGAGAGAGAAGAGAAAGGGGAGTGAATTTCTATAACAAAAGATCTTTCCAAATAAAATAGAGTGTATAGTGATTAAAAGGAAGTGGAAGTGCAACACGTAGTGACAGATCGCTGACCTTTTCAGTGGTTATCTGTTCTCAGACCAGAAAGTGTCAACTTTTCAATATAATAACCAAGAAAATAAATATGATTGCAACGATCAGACACTGGCCAAAAATATTAGACATGCTTCATTGATAACAATTTGATAATGATTATTTTTGATGAATTTATTTTAAAACGTTGCAGCAATTATAGACTGTTACACTTAGTGGCGTTATTGTTTGTGCTGCTGCTGCTGTTGTTGTTGTTGTTGTTGTCGTCAATGTAATCATTGTCAGTAATAGCTATAGATTATCTTTCAAATTATTATTATTATTATTATTATTATTATATTATTATTATATTATTATTATTATTATTATTATTATTATTGAGTGGGAGAGCGGTGCATGCCATCAAAGTGACACTGGGGTAAAATACACGAAGCCCAGTATACCCATCATGACTACCCGTCTGATAAGGGTACACCAGGTACATGCATCACAACCATATGTGCGCGACATGGAGATGAGATCTCATATCAAGATAAACAGCACATGACCTTGCAGGTGGGGCTCAGTTAGAATTTTCTTTAGGTCGAGTAACCCATCCCACTCGAAAGGTCCCTGAATGAAGGTTGTTTAAGGATGTTGAACGAAACACCCATGTTTCCAGAGGTGAATTATTCAAACCCCAAAGAATCCCTCTCAACACACGGCTATGATGCTCCCCTACTACTCCTGCTCGTGATCAGAGATGCACATATCGTCAGCCACTAAGGGACATGCTCAACTGGTTGAGGTCAAACAACTGACAAGCAAATCTGTGGTATTGAGCAGAATATTTGCTGTAGCCCATCTTTTATACAAAGACAAAACAATGTACATGATAACACTTCCAATCAGTTAAGATCAGAAGACATGAGAGCCACTGCCTGGTACTGCATCAGGGCATTTTATTATTATTATTATTATTATTATTATTATTATTATTATTATTATTATTATTATCATCATCATCATCATCATCATCATCATCATCATCATTATTAAGGAGGCGGTGAACTGGCAGAATCTTTATCACGCCAGACGAAATACTAAGCGGTATTTCGTCTGCCGCTACGTTCTGAGTTCAAATTCCTCCGAGGTCGACTTTGCCTTTTATCCTCTCAGGGTCGATAAATTATGTACCAGTTACGCACTGGGGTCGATGTAATCGACTTATCCGTTTGTCCTCCTTGTTTGGCCCCTCTGCGTTTAGCCCCTTGTGAGTAGTAAAGAAATAGGTATTTCGCCTGTCGCTATGTTCTGAGTTCAAATTCCGCCGAGGTCGACTTTGCCTTTCATCCTTTCGGGGTCGATAAATTAGCTAAGCACTTAGCGGCCATTTCGTCCGTCTTTACATTCTAATTTCAAATTCCACCAAAATCGATTTTGCTTTTCACCCTTTCGGGGTCAATGCATTGGGACCAATGTAAATGACTCGGCCCGACCCCAGTTCTCCCATAATTTCTAGTCTTGTGATTATGATAGAAAGGAAAATCGCTTCCAGGTTTTCGACCGAAACGATAAAGTTCAGTACCTGGGGTTAATTTAATCCACGAACCTCAACCCTAAATATTTCGTTCTCTACTCTGTGAGAAACATTTATTATTATCATTATCCATTATAAGGCAGCGAGTTGGCTGAATCGCTAGCGTGTCGCTCTTAGTTCCAGCTCTTCACATTCTGAGTTCAAATTCCATCGAGGTCGACTAGCTTGGTGCCAAAATTTAAAAGATTAAATGTGGTGAACTGGCAGAATCGTTAGAGCGTCGCAAAAATAACTGCTTAGCCGTATTTCTTCTGGTTCTTTACGTCCTGAATTCAAATGCCACCTAAGTCGATAATATATGTACCAGTGGAGCACTGGGATGTATGTAATCGGATTCAGCCACATTAGAAATTCCTGACCTTGTGCCAAAATTAGAAAGAATTTTTATTATTAATGTTGTTGTTGTTGTCTACCCCTCAGATGAACCGGATCAAACTAAATTATCAAAAGCATTAAAACCCTCACCAGCCCTTGGTTTTTTCCTTTTTATTCTTCCATAGTGTAGTATCTAAAGTTACACTATTCAATGTACTCATCATGTTTTTTCGCTAGAATGAAGTAGTAGTCCTTAAATTCTTTTGTACTCTAGGAACAAGGCCCGAAATTTGCAACTGGTACTTAATTTATCGACCCCGAAAGGATGAAAGGAAAAGTCGACCTCGGCGGAATTTGAACTCAGAACACGAAGACAGACGAAATACTGCTACGCATTTCGCTCGGCGTGCTCGCTCGCCACCCACATATTTCTTTACCAAGGTAGGAGTTGAAAAAAACATTTAAAACTATTTTAATTTTAATAATTATGGCAGTGAGTCTTCCTCTCACAGCCGCCGTTCCTTTCAGATCCGCTGCAGGAAAGAACGACAGAAGTGAGCTATTTAACTGCCAATTCTAGCAGGGCGAGCGGCCCCGTAGAGACATAACCCCCACTCATCATCTCTGCTATTGGCTCAGATTAATCTAATTATAACGAGTTGTGGAGAAACCAACGTAATAAAAATCAAACCTTTCCGCTTTACTAATCACAACCGGAAATTGCATTTACGATGGAGGAATTCAAGTGATATATTGCTCATTTGAGAATCGAAACTTTGAAGAATTTTATCAGAGTGGTGCCAGTGGGTTCCAAGAATAGATAAATGGTAATAAGAAACAAATAATATTCTACTGGGTCAAGTTGTTGTTGTTGTTGATGCTGTCATCGTTGTTGTTTTATTTTTGGCGGGGATTAATTAAAATGTTCTCCAAGTCCCCAGCAGAAGATATACGGAGATCAATGAAAGCAATTCATTCAAAATTTGATGTGAAATTTAACACCTGCAATTAAGCATTAAGGTAAACCAAAGATATAATTTGTGTGTAGATACTTATATAAATACATTTGATACACGCGTTATTATTACTATTGTTATTATTATTATTATTATTATTATTATTATTATTATTATTATTATTATTATTATCGGTATTATCATTATTATCAATATTATTATTACCATTGTTGTTGTTGGTATTATTATTATCATTATTATTATTATTATGACTGCAGCTTACAGCGATAACAGTAAACAAATAAAAAGAACAAACAAAACGACAGGTTAATGATATGTCGGAGAAAAGGAAAACCAATTCTCAGAGATCATTTTCTTCCCACACATACTTGTATGTATGTGTGTGTATCTATATATATATATAAAACTGAGAATGTGTGTCTGTCTGTCTGTGTGTTTCCCTAAAACATGAGAACTACACAACCAATTTCATTCAAATTTTATACATGCCTTACTTAGGGTCCATGTAGTTTCATGGGCAAAACAATATTCAACTTCTTGCCTAGGGTGAGCTCATAACCATATCATATCTACTCTACTATTTCAGAATTACGTGTTAAAAATGAAACAAAAACATTTCTCTATTTTATGTCAGATGTTTCACTTTAACAATAAAAATTAGAGATAATAATAACAATTAAGTTATATGTAGTAAGTAATAATTAAAACCAAACTAAATTATAATATAATAATTAAATCGTAACATAACAAAAGTAAAAATAGCAATGGTGTAAAATTGCATCAATGACTTGAATTTGAATAAGTGGTTTCACATGAATGGGAATAAATTAAAAATAAAATTAGCGTGCAGAAATAGAATAGTCCAGATGGATGATAAAAAATTAAATTAAAGAAAAGACTATTGTCCATAAAGTATACAATGTAGAGAATAAAGAAGATTTGAACACCTGGAGGAAAGCACCTTCGAAAAGTGTCTTGGTGCGACTATGAAAGATATCTAACCAGAGGCGGTAAATTCGCCACAATAGAAGCAAGGTTCGAGTCAACGGAGCATTCAAGGGAGTACTCGACTCGAACTTGCAAAGTGGAAATATTTTATTTTTACCTTTATATCTGGGATGTAGGATGTCCCGGATAAAAATTTAAAATGCTCCCCCCAGCAAAAAAAAAGTAGTGGTAGGCTGGATTGTAGCCACACTTCTATACAAGAGGGAGGACAAGATACAATTGATCGAAATTGAAAGAGACGGGCTTACAATTCCAGTCTGTTATATATTTTGAGTATTGTTATCACTAGCGATATCAAGATATAACTTTGTATTTTGTATTTTATGTATAGATGTATATATATTTAGATGTAAACGTAATATGTACACATATATATACACATATATACATGCACTAGCACTATGACCCGGCAACGACGAGTCATAATGCTAGTATATATATATATATATATGTATGTATGTATGTATGTATTCTTTTATTATTTTATTTTTTAGTGTTTTTAGTTTTAGGACTGAAGCCATGCTGGCGCCCCGACTTTATTTCCTTTCAGTTTTCTTGTCGTTTTGTAGCTGGGAGTTGATTTATGATAGAATTTGTAGCAGCTGACCTTTCCTGAGTGTATCCTTAAATGGTTTAATATTTCAGTAGAGATACCTTTTATATTTCTGAACAGTTGAACAGTTGAGGGCCTCTAAATATCAGGCTGGCACAGTTGAGAGATTTTGCTCGTGATTCCGAAAGTGGTATATTTGGAAGCTGACAGTATCTACCAGTTCGTGTATTAAATTTCTCTCTAATACCAAAGTTTGGAACTTACCTTTGCAGGGTTTTCTTTACGTGCATTTTAGTATATCTCTCTCCTCAGCGATCAAGAGACGCAAAGCTTTCAGGTGTTTCCAAACGTTCTTTGTAATCCTTTAGTCTTTTCTATGAAACCGGATGTTTTTGGAGACCAAAACTGTGAGCAGTAATCTAATCTGCTCAGAACTAAGGTTTTCCATACAGTTACCATAACAACTGATTCTTGTGTCACGAGGCTTCGTAGAATCCATCCTAAAAGATGTCTGCATTTAAAAGTTAGTTTGGTGATGTAGCAAATGAAAGAGGCATTGTTTCGGGATGTCATTATCGCTCTGAGTTATTGTGTGATTTGGTGTCAAATAATGTGGTTTGTGTGTAATCTCTCCGTAGTGCAGAACCAGCAATTTTGCTGTATTCATATTCTTTTGGTATGTCCATTGATAAAAGAGATTTAGCTCATTCTGGAGTGTGGTGGCATCTTTTGGAGTTTCGATAGCCGTCAATATTTGTGTCATTAGCGTAACACGTTAGGTTGTCCGAGTGCACTTGTGGTGACGATAAATAACAATGGCCCTTGAGCCGTGCCCAGAGGCACGCTACTTATTACAGGTGACTTGGCGGAGAGAAAACCATTTACAAAAACAGATTGATTCCTACCCTGTAAGTCAAAGAGCCACTCTTCGAGTTTTCCTTTGATACCAAGATCTCTGAGCCTATGACAGATGATCCCGTTATCAATCTTGTCAAACGCTTTAGCAAAATCAAGGTTTATACACTCAGTGTACACTCCTCTTCCATTATTATTTTTATTTTGTGTTTGACTTTTGCTTTGCATTTGTACAGGTTGGCTCCAAGTCTCACCCAGAGACCTCAAGAGACAACAAATTAGAAGTTCATGTTGGTGTTATGTCTAGGGTGCCATATATTTGGTTTTGTACATAGTGTTGTTCTAGAGAATGTTTAAGAAACCATAAGAAAATTATGTTTGCTTAAAAACTTGAGATTACATAGAAAGTATTTTGCGTAGGATATGAGCAGTTCCCATGAGCACTATCTTTTGAATTTCTGCCATTTTGGGGTTTCCTAGTATCTGAGCTAGGTAGCAATCAGCCCCTTTTACTATCATTCCCAGCGCACCTATGACAACAGGTATTGTTTTAGTTTTCAGGTTCCACATTTTGATGATTTCTATTTCAAGATCTTTATATTTGCTCAGTTTTTGGTAGGTCTTGAGAGATACGTTTATATCGATTGGGACAGACATATCAAAGAGGAGGCATGTTCTTTGTCTGAAGTCTTTCAATATGATGTCTGGCCTATTTGCATCTATCTTTCTGTCAGTTTGAATGGTGAAGTTCCAGAGGAGTGAGATATGGTCATTTTCAAGCACTGGAGGTGGTTTGTGTTCCCACCAATTTTTATCATGGGGCAAGTCCAGGCTTTTGCAAATTAACCAGTGAATATATTGTGCAGCTCTATCATGCTTGTTGAGATATTCTGTAGGCGCTAGAAGACTGCACATGGAGACAAAATGATCATTGATTTCATTTATTATTATTATTATTATTATTATTATTATTATTATTATTATTATTATTATTATTATTATTATTATTATTATTATTATTATTATTATTATTGAGTGAGAGAGCAGTGCATGCCATCAAAGTGACACTGGGATAAAATATACGAAGCCCAGTATACCCATCATGACTACCTGTCTGATAAGGTTACACCAGGCACATGCATCACAGCCATATGTGCGAGACATAGTGATCTCATATCAAGATAAACAGCACATGACCTTGTAGGTGGGGCCCAGTTGGAATTTTCTTCTTATCGAGTAACCCCTCTCACACAAAAGGTCCCTGAATAAGGGTTGTTTAAGGATTTTGAATGAAACACCCATGTTTCCAAAGGTGAATTATCCAAACCCCGAAGAATTCCTCTCAACACATGGCTATGATGCTACCCCACTACTTCTGCTCCTGTTCAGAGATGCACATATCGTCAGCCACTAAGGGACATGCTCAACTGGTTGAGGTCAAACAACTGACAAGCATATCTGTGGTATTGAGCAGAATATTTGCTGTAGCCCATCTTTTATACAAAGACAAAACAATGTACATGATAACACTTCCAATCAGTTAAGATCAGAAGCCATGAGAGCCACTGCCTGGTACTGCATCAGGGCATTTATTATTATTATTATTATCATTATTATTATTATTATTATTATTATTATTATTATTATTATTATTATTATTATTATTATTATTATTATTATTATATCATTATAATAATAATAATAATAATAATAATTATAATAATAATAATAATAATAATAATAATAATAATAATAATAATAATAATAATACTATAGTGTTATGATGCTCTAATAATTGTTACAGGCAACTTCGTCCAGTCCGAAAACTAAGTTGTATATTATCTAAGAGGTTGTTTTCTTCAAGGTACGTAATGATTCTTCGTCGGACAATGCGTCCGATAATTTTAGTTGTGTGAGATGTGAGAGAATAGGTCTGTAATTTTTTCAGCTTCAACCCAGCTAACTGATACTACTGCGTCTTTCTGTAGTTTTGGGAATTGGCCGGTGCCTAGCGACTTTTGAAATAGTGTCTTTAATGGTTTGTCGAGGCTGTGTTTGCACATTTTTCACACTATGGCTGGGAGACCATCTGTTCCAGTTTGCATAATATCTTTAATTTCTAGACGTGCCTCTGCAGTTGAATTCTGAGGATCAAACAATTCGTTTTGATTATGTTCTATTTTGTTGATAATGGGTCGGGTGTTAGCTTGTTTACGTTTCCGTAACTTAGTGGTGCGGCAAAGGAGACTGATAAAAAATAAATGCCAGAGTTTAAATACGACACTACTCCGATCGATTTGTTCGACTAAGCACTTCAAGGCGGTGCCCCAGCATGTCACATTCCAAGGACTGAATAAAGGGAAAGATAAATTGTGAAAGATAAAAGACAAGCTTTTTAAGGGGCAATTCTTTTTGTAGTGGCCCTATTAGTTACGCCCTCAGCCACTCTTTCTAACCACACTGATGATACGAAAATCACTGAGGTAACCAAGGGCCCTCGCGATGCAGCAAACTGAAATGAATATCTTAATGCCGTTATGTTCTGAGTTCAAATTCCGCCGCGGTCGACTTTGCCTTTCATTCTTTCGGTGTTGATTAAATAATTAGTTACGCACTGGCGTCGGTGTAATTGCCTTAATTCCATTGTCTGTCCTTGTTTGCCCCCGTCTATATTTAACCCCTTGTGGGCAATAAAGAAATAAATATCTTAATGTAAGTGGGTTGAATTAAATAGCATGCAATTTCATGCTGGAAATTTTTCAAATTCTTCTTTATTGCCCTCCGAACATTCTACAACCCGTACACACAGGGCCTGGAGGGACTGCAGTTTCAGAGACACAGTCAATGCATAACCTGGGAATAAATATTAACAGTGATTCCATCTTTGCATTTTTTCCAAGCACGCATTACCAAAATGGCAATGATGTGCCAAAGACTGGCGACAGGTGTCATTTACTCACACACGCACACACGTGAGCGCATATACCTTAATGTGCCTGTTTTTTTATATCAAGTAATAACAAAATTAATTTAGCATTAATCTAAATAATTACTAAATGTCTACGATACTCTTAAAAGAAGAGGGATGATAGTGACTTCGAAGTTTCGCCTGACGAAAACTAGCACGCTTCTTGTGACAGTGTAATTTATATAGACAGACAGACAGACGGACGGACGGACGAATAGAGATAGATAGATAGATAGACAGACATACAGACATATGTATGTATATATACATACATATATATATATATAATATATATATATATATATATATAGTATGCATGTATACATACATATATATATATATATATGTATGTGTGTGTGTATATATATATATGTATATATTTATTTATATTATATTGAGGGTACTACTATTCGTAGATACCAACACGCTAAGAGGGACCAATGCGGTCAAAACTACTAAAAATAAACAAAATTTTACCGAATGCAAAACTTCAAAACACATCATTTTAAAAAAGAATTCAGTTACATATCACATGTGATTTCGCATTTAATGCAGAATATGCATTTCATGTTCATCAGTGCAACAAACTCAAGAAATATAAGAAAAAACATAACGTTACAAGCTCGATAGCCAACCGTAGAATTCGTCGTAGCATGTACGAATGTTTATCTTTACATATCTATGAAAATGGCGGGCTTATTCGCAATGCATTTCGGTAAAAATTGTCTAGTCGGTGAAAAATATAAATTAACAATTGAGGATAAAATCTTTAAAAGAAATTATCAGTAGTCAGCGTGAAAAACCTCGTAAGAGAAAAAATCCGTAAATTCTTCCTCTTTGAAAATATTCATTTATATTATATATACATATATATATGTTTGTAGATATATGCATATACATACATACTTATTTATATTTACACATATAATTATCCACACAATAAGGAAACAAAAACTCCATCTCGTGACGCTTAAAATCTAACCAACCAAGTAATATCAATAAAATGGTCCAATTGAAAGAATTTAGGATAACATAGAAATTGCAGTATAGGGGAGGATTTCTTCCAAGCATTTCACTTATCTGAATTTATTAGAGTTATCTTTTACTTGGTTTCATATGGCAGAACACCCTAGGGGGAGTATCTGTCTATTGATTTCATGTATAGGATAATCGAAGTTTCTCGGCACACTCTATTGCAAATGTGCCAACTTTCTTCAAAAGTATTAAGTATGCAGAGGTAGTTTTTCTCTCAGCCATTAGGTGCATATGCTTACATTCTACAAGTAATGCTGGTGCAGTAGATGAAGTTAATAACACCGCTTCTTGGT
>NW_021833066.1:52500-75000 GCF_006345805.1 Octopus sinensis
GATAGATATGTTTCTTTATTAGCCACACAGGGCTGCACACAGACGGGACAAATTACAAGGTAGAGCTTTACTTTCAGGGATAAAAAGGTGAGATTGATTTTCGATCAAGAGGGATCGTAAAATCAAAGAAAGAAGGAAGCAAAAGCAACAAAAAAGGAGGTGGGGAATAAAAATAAAAGGAAAAAGAAAAAATCGATCAATAGAGATCGTTATCACAGAAATATCAATATAAAATGTAAAGGGGAAGACAGGTGAAGTTTACCCGTGGAAAGAAAAGCCTACGGAAAAGACCACCTCGGTCAATGCAGTTACATTTTACAAATAAGTAACTCTCCGTATTAAATTTTTACCGTTCATAGGATCATAGTCAAGGTGGCTTCGTCATTCATACGTGCCATCCTTGCTACATTCACCCATCTTTTTTTAAAACATTCACTAGACAAAACTTGCCTCTCTACTCTCACTTTCCTTTTCAAGTGATACTTGAAGAAGTTGATGAGATTGACCAGAGAGGAAAGTGTTTGTCTCTTATCCTTTCAGACGCGTCCACCAGATACATTCTTTCGCCATAGCCACAAGTATGATAAAAATAGCTCTTCCTTCCCGTTTGAAGGAAGGAGGCGTGACAATATTGACGATAGACTCAGCTGATAAACCGACTCGTCCCACACGTGACAGCAGTTGTTCGACATAAGCCCACAGGTTGGAAATTGTTGTACACTGCACGATTGCGTGCAGAACGGTTTCGTCGATCTGACCGCATCTCGGCCAGGTCGGCCCCGTGTTTCTCGAGCCGTGTCTGTAGAGCTTATCCCGAACGGGTAGCGCTTCTCGGTAGCACTGCCAGGCCAGGGATCTCTGGAAGTTGTCCATACGTCCCAGCACGAAATTCGTCTAAACAGGCGGGTCAGGTATTTCTCGTCGACGCCCAGGTTTGCCCCAAGATCGTCGTCGTACCTCCTCTCCACTAATCCCTTATAGAATGCTTGGGTTGTGTTGAAGTCACTCAAGGTCGACCCGAGACGGCATAGTTGCTTGAGAGCAACGCGACACTCGCGGTGCCATTCGCCCTTCCTCGGCCTCTTTTTGATCCACGACTGCAGTTCTGTCATGGAGACGAGCTGCGGGAATGCGTGCCTTACAAACGTTCACCGTCAGATAGATAGATAGAAAGATAGATAGATATATATATAGATAGATAGATAGATAGATAGATAGATAGATAGATAGATAGATAGATAGATAGATAGATAGATAGATAGATAGATAGATAGATAGATAGATAGATAGATAGATAGATAGATAGATAGATAGATAGATGGGTTCTTTCAGACTTCTGTTTTCTGAATCTAATCACTTTGGTCAGCAAGGGGTTAAAGTTGAAGACACCCAATTGCCAGGCATTGCGACTGAGGCCGGAACCGTGTTTGGGAAGCAAACGTCTTAATAAACAATCATGCTTAATTTCTGTTATAATAATTGGAGTTTTTTTTTATTCTGTTATCTTTAGCCCTGGGTAAGTTTTATGCACCACGACTTCTCTACGAGAGACGGAGATCTAGAACCTGTCATGTCTGAGCTGCAATAACCTGAATAATCAATGAACTGTGATGTAGTTTCTGCTTCTTCGATCAGTTCAGTGAATCACGTGATTGCTAGATGCTGAGTTGCCAAGTGCAAAGTATGTCTTCTTCTCGTTTGTAGATCCATGTCTGCGCATGTCTGTATAAGTTTATGTTGATAATTGTGCTTTGCGTGTATGCTTATACATCGATTCCCACGTAAATATATGTACTCATTCATGAATATGTATGTGTTTGTGTATGTATATATATTGTGTAAGTTGGTTTCTGTGCATGCGTATGTCTTAATGTGACTTCTTTTCACAGCTCCATACATTTACACAATCACAGGCTAACATGTATATATATGTATATATATAATTGTCTGTTTGTAGATAAACAGATGTGTGCGTGTGTGTAATTTTATGTGTATGAGCGTATGTTTATAAAATTATACACGTATACATATATACTTGTGTATATACACAACTATGTGCTTGTCTACTACATATATATATATATATATATATATATATATATATATATGTACATACAGATTCAACAGTCATGCTTACATATATTCACAGGTATGGATAAATATATATAAAATATATATATATACATATGTATGTGTGGTGTGTGTATGTATATATGTATGTGAGCATATACACATGTATATAATTATGCGTATATATGTATGTATATATGTATATATATATGTATTTACAATCATATATATATATAACAACGTAAAGTTGCAAGGTATATATATATACACACATACATATATATATGTGTGTGCGTGTGTGTGTATATATACCTATATACATATACACACGCAAACACATACACACATGCGCGCGCACACGCACATGGCTTTTGTGTGTACTTGTCTGCTTATGTAGCTATAATTTGAATTAATCAAATTAAGAGTCATCCCATCCCCTAGAACACCGACCATCTCTTTGATTATTTCAGGGATTCCGCTAAAATGCTGGTTTCGTTAATTGGAAAGCAGGAAAAAAGCAACAAACATCAGGACAAAGAAAGGTTGAGTTCACGTAGACACGGTTAAGACACACACACACACACACATGAGCGTACACTCACAAGCCCACACGCACACCCGCACACAGTTATAAATGTATAGATGTATACGTACGTAATATATATATATATATATATATATAGAGAGAGAGAGAGAGAGAATTACATATATAATAGCAGCTATATGTATATATATATATATATGTACATATATATATATATATGTGTGTGTGTGTGTGTGTATGAATGTGTATATATATGTGTGTATATATGTGTGTGTATATATATATATCTGTGTGTGTGGGGGGTGTATGTGTGTGTGCACAAATATATATATACAAACATACACGCACACACACACACACATATATATATATATATATACACATATATACATATGCATGTATATATAAATTTGTATATACACAGTACTCCTGCATATGCGTGTGTGTGCACATACGAACATATACGTAACAACTCACGCACGCACACACACACACACACACACACACACACACATACTCAATCATATTCATGTGTCTGCGTATGCGCATGCTTGGTTTTTACTCTTGCGCGAACGTTGTTGTGTTTACACACTCTGAAAAACAATGATGCACATACACTTACACATACACACCCACATACAAACACACACACACACAACAACACACACACATACACACATACAAATACACAGTTACAAGTACAAACAACACCAAAAACAACGACAACAACAACAAACGTAATATCAGAAGGCGTCGCTTTATGTTAAGAAGTTTGGTTCCCAACCACACGGTTCCAGGTTCAGTCCTACAGCCAGGCACTTTGTGCAAGTGTTTTGTACTATAGCCTCAAGCTGACTAAATCCTTGTGAGTGGATTTGATAGACGGAAACTGAAAGAAGCCCATCGTATATATATATATATGAATGTTTGTGTGTGTGTGTCTTCTCTGTGTCTCTATTAGCAGATTTTATGTTAAATTATATATATATATATATATATATATAGATATATATATATTTCTTTACTACCCACAAGGGGTTAAACATAGAGGGGACAAACAAGGACAGACAAAGGGATTAAGTAGATTACATCGACCCCAGTGCGAAACTGGTACTTTATTTATCGACCCCGAAAGGATGACAGGCAAAGTCGACCTCGGCGGAAATTGAACTCAGAACGTAACTTGAACTCAGAATATATATATATATATATACATATATATAATATACATATATATATATATACATATATATATATATATATATATATATATATATATATATATATTATATATATATAAACAATATATACATATATAATATATATATTATATATATATATATATATATATATATATATATAGTGAAGGCGTGTGGCTTAGAGCTTAGAGCATTCGGCTCATGATTGTAAGGTCGTGAGTTCGATTCCCGGCGATACGTTGTGTCCTTGAGCAAGACACTTTATTTCACGTTGCTCCATTGTACTCAGCTGGAAAAAATGAGTTGTACCTGAATTTCAAAGGGCCGGCCTTGTCACACTCTGTGTCACGCTGAATCTCCCTGAGAACTACGTTAGGGGTATACGTGGATTTTCTGTGGATTGCTCAGGTACTTGCACGTTCATTTCACGTTAATTTCACGAGCAAACTGTTCCGTTGATAATATCCGCTGGGGCCCTCGTCGTCGTGACCGACGGAGTGCTCTCTATAATCTTTATATATAAAAGTGAGGTTGTGTGCTGTCTGTCTCCTACGATTTAGATTCCTAACTACTCCCACATTTTGCGGTACAGTTTAACCAAAACCGGGTATCTTATAGTCGTGATTCATATCGAGCCCTTCTGGGTATTAGCGCGCGTCTACGATGAGTCTACGATTTTTAAAAAATTACCATCAATTTTTCTCATTTTTAATGCAGTTTTGGCATATATAAGGGAAGTGACTCTCTAAAAATTTATTATTAAATCTCAAAACGTAAAAAGCTACAGTAACACCTCCACCCTTTGTGGTTAGCCATATTGAGATGGCTATTATACTTTAAATCTCTAAAAATGCTTGAAATAGTTATTTCCTTTACAAACCCGAGCAACGCCGGGCGATACTGCTAGTTTAACATAAAAGCTGCTATATATATGTATATGTAAGTGTGTGTGTGTGTGTGTGTGTGTATGCGTGTTTGTTTCTGTGCTTTTTGTTTGCCTCCACCCACCCACTCACCCCCCGCTTGATAACCGTCTGTATGAAAATGCAACAAAATCTCCAAATGACACGATTGGAACGACATCATATAATCTAACCGTTTGCTTTTACTGTTATTGTACACCACTCTGGAGTTCATTTTAACTTTAGATACTCGTGGACTTCCTGGATTGTTAATCTCTATTCCACGAACTTATATAATCCTCTTTAAGCAATATGTATGTATATATTGGGTCATCCCATAAACAATGCGGTTGTTTATACTTCTGTTATTTTTCAAAATTAAGATATACAAAGTTCTTTTTTTAATCTAAAATATACTCTTCTTCATTTTCTACAATGCTCTTCCATCTATCTGGTGGCCTTGCAAGGCCTCTCTTCCAAAATTCACTTGCCCATGACGAAAAATTCTCCTCCATCACTATTCTGACCTCCTCTACAGAATTCATATTTTTTCCGTCAGATGGGACAATGTCCGGAGAATATGGTTAGTGGAGAATCGTTTCCCATTCAAACTGCTCCAGCATTTGGAATGTCATCTGTATGTGACCGAGCATTATCCCGATGGAGGAACACCTTTTGTTTTGAAACTAAAGATAGCCGTTTTTCTTCTCACGCTGACTTAAGCCGCTCAAGCTGCTCGCAGTAGATCTTTGTTATCGTTTGGTTTAGTTTTAAAAGTTCAAAGTGGACTAAACCTTTCATATCCCACCAAACAGATAGAACCTTACGTGGGTGAAGACCTTGTTTAGCCTGGGATGTTGGTGTTTCTCCTTTCCCTACCTACTGTCTTCGGCGCTTGACATTTTTACAGAGACTTCATTTCTCATCGCCAGTCACTATTCGGTCCGAAAAAGGTTCATTCGTAAGACGTGACAGCAAAGAAGAGCACAAATTCACTCTCTGCGCACCATTAGACTTGGAAAGTTTTGAGGAAGCCATTAACCCAATTTGCTGGCTTTTCCGAAGACACGCACGTGTCGTTGAATGGTTGAATGAGTAAATCAAAGCTTCTCTGCTAGCTCCTCAACTGTTACAATGGGATTTTATTCCACCAGGGTTTGCAGAACGTCCTCGTCGAGCTCTACAGATCTTCCAGGACGAGGCTCGTCTTCTAGACTGTAGTTTCTGGCTCGGAATTTCTAGAACCACTGTTGACACTATCTTATGCTTATTGTCAGATCCCCATATGAATGATAATCAGATAGGGCAATGTCCGGGGAATATGGTGGGTGGAGCATCGTTTCTCATTCAAATTGCTCCAGCCTTTTCTGGCCACTGCTGCTCGTGTCTTCTGCACATTTTCTTTATTTCAAGATTAATTCTGCAATTATCTTCATTGTAGACTTTCCACTGATCCGTTAGATTTGCTTGATCACGCTTTGCTTTGGCCTAATGTCTTTCATCGATACAAGCCCATATTTCTGCTGTAATCTACATTTCTTTATTGGAACTCCTTCTCCTGCCTAAGGTGACACTTGGACTTTCTGTTAAAGCCTGTTGAAACAGCTTCCACAGCCCCTCAATATCTTCAGTGTGACGCACATCTTCAAATCTGTTGCTCACTTCGACTTCACTGTGTCGCTGTGGTTTAAGTTAACTTTCACCACCTCAAACGGTTTGTTTTTCTTGGCCACTTTTGTACTTTCCCAGATCTTTTCCGACAGCATCATTGTGACCCGAGTCAACATCTTCTCTGCAGCTTCGAACATACAGCATGGAAGATCACCATTAACCGCTAATGCAGATGTAATCCATCTCGGTTTTGGTCTCGGTATCGATTTTGGTCTACGTTGTTTTGTGGGTAGTCTTGTGTAGGAAACTGTTTCCCACATTCGTACACACACATACACACACAAAGGCACATGCACCCCTTCCTACACACACAAACAAACAAATACATACATAAATACATATATATATATATAGAGAGAGAGAGAGAGAGAGAAAGATAGACAGATAGATATATATATAGATATATATATAGATTAGATAGATAGATAGAGAGAGAGATAGATAGATAGATAGATAGATAGATAGATAGATAGATAGATAGATAGATAGAGAGAGAGAGAGATAGATAGATAGATAGATAGATAGATAGATAGATAGATAGATAGATAGATAGATAGATAGATAGATAGATAGATATATAGATAGATAGATAGATAGATAGATAGATAGATAACTTTTTATTGTAGCCACACAGGGCTAAACACAGAATAAAAATGGACGAAAAACAATGTAGAATTTTTTCTTTTCGAGGTGGGATGGGTGGGGCAAAAAAAAAAAAAAACCTTTGATCAATAGGGATCTGTGGGTTGTGTGGTGTATAAAAAGCAATATATATATATATATATTAGGTTCGCAGTTTAGGTGTAGCCTTGGAAAGAAAAACCTACAAAAAAGACCAAGGTCACCTCAGGAAATTCGAAAAAGAACACATGAGTAAGTCGCCTTACTTCTCGTTGTCTCTTTTGGTTACAGATTTATGCTTAAAATAGTGTCGTCTTTCATACTGACCATTTTTGCCACTTTTACCCACTTTTTATTAAAACATTTGTTCGACAAAGCCTTCCTCTCTATTCTCATCCTCCTTTTCAAGTGGTACTTGAAAAAGTTGACGAGAGACTGACCAGAGAGGAAGGTGTTTGTTTGCAGTCCTTTCAAACGAGTCCACCACACACATTCTTTCGCCATAGCCATCAGCGTAACGAAAACCGTTTTCCCTTCCCGTTTAAAGGAAGGTGGTGGAACAATACCCAAGATAGACTCGGCCGATAGGCGAGCCTGACCTACACGAGACAACAGCTGTTCGACGAAGGACCACAGCTCTGAAATATCTGGACACTGCACGAGTGCGTGCAGAACGGTTTCGTCGCTCTGACCGCATCTCGGGCAGGTCGGTCCGGTGATGGTTTTCGAACCGTGTCTGTAGCTCTTCTCTCGAACAGGTAGTGCGTCTCGATAGCACTGCCAAGCCAAGGATTTCTGGAAGTTATACATAGGCCCCGGCCCGAACGTCGTCCTGAACAGGCGGGTTAGGAATTCTTCGTCGACGCCCAGGTTTGCCCCGAGTGTGTCGTCGGACCTCCCCTCCACTAGTCCTCTATAGAACGCTTTAGTCGTTTGTAAGTTGCACAAGTTTGACCCCGGTCGGCAGAGCTGCTGTAGAGCTTGGCGACACTCTCGGTGTCAATCGCCCAGTTTCGGTCTCTTTTTGATCCACGTTTGCAGTTCGGTCAGTGAGACGAGCTGCGGGAAGTTGCGCCTCACAAACGGCGACCACACCTGTTCACCGTTGTCGATGAATTTCCAGAGATGTCGCAGTCTCAGCGCATGCCTGCGCATCATCAACCACGGCATGCCCAGTCCTCCATTCAACGGATGTTGACAGCAAATGGACTTCCTCACCATCGGAACGCCACCCTGCCACAGGAAGCGGAAGAGTATGCGTTCCAGTTTGGTGATGGTGGCGTCGGGACAAGGTACGACGGTCAGGCGGCAATCGATGACGGATGCGATGTACGCGTTCGCCACCTCCGCCCGGCCTTTTAGAGACAGCTTTCTCTCGGCCCATGTTTGGCTGAGAGCGACCACTCTACTCGTGATCTCGTCCCAATTCGTATCCATTTGGAGGTCCGGACTGAACCAGACCCCGAGCAATTTAACCGGTCCGTCCGTCCAGCGTCCCACTACTGAGCCGCAGTCGGACGGCATGGGCTTGCTTCTCCAGGTGCCGAGTAGCAAACCCACTGACTTTTCCGGGTTAATCTTTGCTCCCGTCACCGTTTCATATTTTCTTAGTGTCTCGCCTATCATCTTGATGTGTTTGTCGCTCGACACTATGACGGTGACATCGTCCGCATATGCCGACACGCTCGTCCCGCAACCCAGTTCCCGTGGGATGCCCCTCAGTGTCACCAGCTTCCGCAGTAGCGGCTCGAGAGTCAATACATACAGAAGCGCCGACAGGGGACACCCCTGACAGACCGAACGCGTGATGTCAAACGGTTTCGACAGGTGACCGTTCACCCGAATCACCGATCGGATGCCGCTATACAAGGCAGCGATCCAACCGCGGAAGACGGGACCGAAGCCAGCCGCCCTGAGGACGGCCGCCAAGTACCGATGGTCGACCCTATCGAAGGCTTTAGACTGATCCAATTTATCAGCGCCCCACCCATGCCAGGATCCTTAACTACCCTGTCCACAATGTAGCGCATCAGATGGAGGTTGTCATGTATGGTTCTGCCCGGCACGGCGCATGTTTGCGCCCTGTCGACCAGTTTACCAATGACAAGCGCCAACCTCTCGGCTATTACTTTGGCCAAAATTTTCAAATCTGCGTTGAGCAGAGTGATGGGCCTGAAATTATCTATAAAATTCCCTTTGTTTGAGTCTTTCTTCAGCAACGTCACTGCACCTCGGCTCACGAAACCGGGGATTCTCCCGTTTTGTTGCCAGTTGCAGTAGACTGATGCCAAGAGGTCGCCAAACAAGTCTGGCATTCGATAATACAGCTCGTAGGGTAAACCATCCAATCCAGGCGACTTATCCCTCGCGCAGCCCGCCATCGCATCCCACACGTCAGCGGCTGTGATGGGACTTTCACAACACTCCGCTTCTCTTGCCGAGAGCCGCGGCAGGTCGGTCAGGTAGGCACTGAAATCTATCCCGCGTTCCGACCCACCACTCGCACCAAACAGTCGAGCAAAGTGCTGTTGAAAGGCCTCACACATCCTTTCGGGTTCGAGTAAACTGCATCCCTGTTGATCTATTAGAGACCGAATGGTTGATCTGTTGCCACGCTGCGCCTCCGCTACCCGGGCCTCTCGCGCTGCTTCAATCCCTTCGTTCCTTAGAGCACGCATTTTAGCTCTGACGACGCAACCTTCGTGCTTGGCGTTGAGGTGTTGGTCGAGGGCCATCCTCGCAGTCAGCACGTTGGTTGCGTTGCCAGTGGTAAGTGCCTCTTCTAGTTTCTTAACTAAGTCTCCCCCTACTCTATTTCGTTCTATCGCTAATTCCTTGCTAAACCTAATTGATTCCGATTTTATTGCCATTTTCAGGGCGTACCACCAGCGGTTGTTAACGACCGCTCCCGTCAGCGCCCTCTTAATTAACTCGCTAATCCGGTTCCTGTAAACCTGTCACGCTAACAGCGACGTGTTCAGTTTCCAGTAACCGGGACCCTGCCTATGTGTTTTATCTAAGTCGAGCGTACACGTAACAAATTTGTGATCTGTGTAGCTGACTATTTTAAATTGTGGACATCCTACACTATCCCTATCCGCTGTCCTGCATAGAATTCTATCTAGATAAGATCTCGACGATCCGACGCGGTTTGTCCAAGTCCACGTTGGCACGTTCGGATGGTCGAGTCGGAACCTGTCAGACAAATGGAGACGTCTGAGCAGGTCTTTGAGGCTCTTACACCCCCTTCTATTCCTATCCCTTCCCACATAATCTAGATGCGTGTCCAAGGTAGCGTTCCAATCCCCTACTAACAGTAAAGGTCTAGACGTACCCAGGAAAACCTCTAGACGTCTGAAGAAATCCGCCCGACCCGTTAAGGACGTGCATAAACTGCCATCAGACGGAATGCACACCCATTTCTGCCATCCACGTCCAAGACAACCAGCCTACCCTCCGGGTCTAGGAATATTGCTCTTACTTTTATCTTTAGACTCTCCCTGTTCGGCAGACAGGGAGAAAAATAAATGTCAAATTGATTGCCAAACATGGACTCGACGGCCCGCGGCTTACTGAGTCTGGTTTCACTGATAGCTACTATATCCACGTCCAGTGACTTGATGTCGTTTAGAAGGTAACCTTGCTTCCAAGCCGACGCCAAGCCACGCGCATTCACACAACCTAATTTAAGCATACTTGACATTTACGACAATTGTGTTTTACACACTATATTAGAAGAGACAAGAGGCAAGAAGTGAGGTCACTTACTCATTTTAAAAGTTTCATTTTTTTCTTCTTCTTCTTTTGTATTGTTTTTGATGAGGTGTTTGTATAGTTTTTTCGACAGGTATCGTCGATACCCGCCTACCGCATTCGGAAATATTGTTTTCAGTATGTGGTGTTGTGCTTGTGTTATGTGTAAAATTCTGATGTGTTTCGGTGGTGTGGTGAGCGGATGATTGTTTGTCTTAAAGTCATCTTCAGATGACCATGTTAGATTTGATGTAGTAGTCCATTAATTCTTTATTGTCTGTGTCTATTGCAGTTAGTTGTGTGTGTGGTTTTACGGGTTCATTACTTTTTTGATTGTCTAGGGGGATGTTGTCCTGAGTTAGATATCTCCCTGCTTTACTTCCTTGTTTGGTGGATTTTTTGGATCTTTTTCTTTTACCCCCTGTGGCTATTTGCCATTCCGTCGAACTTTCGTCGTCCGACGTATCAGTATGGGGTAGAGGCAAAACATTTGCATTACTATGTATGCTTGTATAAATTGTTGATGTTTTGTGCGGTGTTTGTTTTGTTGTGGTGTTATGGGTAGCAGTTGTCTTCTCGTCAGTGTTAACTGTCTTTTTAATTGTCGTCCTGGGTGTGGGTCTATTTTTTGTTAATTCAACAGGTTTAATTTGTTGTGAAGTCAACGGTGATTGTGTTGGTACTGTTTCTTTTCTTGGTGATGTTGTTGCGGTTTGTTCGTTGGTTTGTTGTTTTTCTTGGCATTGTTCTATAATTGAGTGTGTTGGTGTTGGTGTTGGCAACAAAGGGATTTTATTTGTTTTCTGATTTGTTCTTTCTTGTTTTTTCTGTACCAGATCGCACTTGGCAATCAAATGTACATTTGTAGCATCTAGGCTTTTTGCCTTCTGCCACAACATATAGGCACTGCCCATTCTCCAAGTGGATCTTATCCGGTAGGCTCTCGATAGAGGCCCCCTCAATCTGGATGGTCACCACTATTGTCTTCCCACCCCAAATGTCACCAGGGTACACGGCGGTCACCAAATATTAATATTTTTAAATGGTAACAGATTGCCCCTGTTATCCATTTGTTAGGAAGTTCGTTCGAGGTACATTTTTAATTGTGATTCGACTCACTCTCTGGTTTTTGTAGTATGGACCATGATGATTTCATCATTTCCCAGAGACTCAGTAGAGTGAGCTTTTGCCACTTCCTGGTTAGGGAAGCGGACCACTACTGTGTTAAACTGGGGACCCCAGTTTATATACTCTTTTTCTTTCATTATGTTTTTTAAACATTTTTCCACATCAGTTTTTGTAATCTGTTCATTTAGTTTTTTGTTTTTTCTAATAATTTTATATACAATTGTCTTATTTTCTATTTCTTGTTTTATATGTTGAGGTGTATGCAGGACTAAATCTTGTCCACGGGTTGTAAGAGAGCTCTAGTTTCTATGAGCTCTTCATTTGTGAATGTAACAATCTCCTTTTTCTGGCGAAGAATATCTGCGAAATTTACTGTTGTTGATTTTTTTGTATGAACATCTTCACTATTAGATAGTTCATTTTTATTGTTGTTCTTGTTGTTGCTGTTGTTTTTGTCAATAGTTTTCGTTTCAGTTTTATTTTTATCATTTATGTTGGTCGTGGTAGTGGTGGTGGTGGTGGTGGAGGTGGTGGTGGTAGCAGTTGTTGTCTCGTGGTTGCTGTTGTTAGTGGTGGTGGTGGCGGTGGTGACAGGGCTGTTACCGCACGTGGTTGCAGCGTTCCTTTCACCGATATTCATATTTGCACGTACGTTCTTTTTTTCTCCTATTGTTTCCAAACTAGGAAAATGCTGGTCAATAAAAGAACGCGACCAGCGTTCTACAATAAAATTTCTAGACATTTTCTAATGTCTAGAAGAAAATTACAGAAATGAAATGGGGTTGAAACTGCCCCTAGGGGCGAATTCCTCCCTTGGAAAAGCACTCAAACGAAAGTTGGGTGCCTTACACAACTTATTTGCAAAAATGTTCACAAAAATTGAGCTATAAATAGTCAAAATAAATGATTACCTTCGGAGTCGAAGCGACAGCACGTCCATAGACAGATAGATAGATAGATAGATAGATAGATAGATAGATAGATAGATAGATAGATAGATAGATAGATAGATAGATAGATAGTAGATAGATAGATAGATAGATAGATAGATATTTTATATAATATGTATACACAGACACATACACACACAGATGAGGAAAGAAATGCATGCACAAACACACACACAATGCAGATAGATAGATACATAGATAGATAGTTAAATAGATAGATAGATTTATATCATTAATTACATATATTATGAACATAGACATGTTTGTGTATGTGTGTGTTATGTATAAGCATACATATATACAATTATTAAAGACTTCTAAATATATAAATGTACCTACGAAAATACTATAGACATATTTACACCCACAAACGTACATAAATCCGCATACTTATATGTGTGGTGAGTATATATATATATATATATATATATATATATATATATATTTATATATATATATATATATATATATATATATATGTATGTATACATATATATATTATATATGTATGTACGTATGTATGTATACATACACGTGTATATATGCATATACGTACATAAATGTGCACACATAGCTATATATGTGTATGTTTTATACTCATATACACGCACACATGCATATATATGTGAGTATATACATGTATATTTAAATGAGTTCATATACAGGTTCAGGGCTTAATTCCATAAAGTTATGCATACGTTATATATATATATATATACCTATGTATATTCACATATTCACATTTGTTTGTGCATGTCTATATGCATTTATATGTGTGTGTATGTGCGTGTGTATGTGTCTATATAAATATATATATAAAGAGAGAGAGAGAGAGGGGGGAAAGAAAGAAAGAAAGAAAGAAAGAGAAAGAGAAACACAGAGACAGACAGACAGGTAGGCAGGCAGATAGATTGATAGATAGATATATAGATAGATAGATAGATAGATAGATAGATATGCATATATATATATATGTGTGTGTGTGTGTAGATAGTTATCTATAAATATGCATATTGCATATTAATATATACATATACATCTATATATATAACCCATATATATAGATGTACAAATATATATATATTTATATACACACACACACTCACATAAATATATTTGCGTATATTTATGTATATGTGTGTATACACATGTACATATATACACAATTATAGGCAATATATACGCGGATACACACACACACACACACACACAGCACCACTACCACCACCATCCTTCCCTCCTACACACACACACATGATTATCACATATTCACTTATTCACAGAGGAATTTCTTCAAGAGATTGACTGAAGTAAATGGAAAACGATGCCGTTATTTTTGGCTGTTCCATGAGGAAATTGGCCTGTGTCGTACATATCAGCCGGACTAAAATAACATTTAATATGCCATATTGGAATCTAATTCTGGAAACTCAATTCCGTCTTTGTAATATTCTTCATTTTGTTGATGTCATTTGTGTTGCTGTTGTTGTTGTTGTTATTGTTGTTGTCGTCGCTGCTTTGGGTGGGGGGGGGAGTGGAGTAGGGGACTGTTTGTGTTTGTTATATTGCTTTGCTGTTTGTTGCTGTTGCTTTTGATGTTGTCGATTCTGTCGTTGTTGTTGTTGTTGTTGTTGTTTGTGGTGGTCGTAGAGGTGGTGGTAATGTTGTAGTGATGCTGGTGGCAGTGGTAGAAGTGGTGGCGATGCTGGTGGTGGCGTCCTGACAATTCATGATGTTGATGAAACTATTATTATTATCATTATTATTATTATTATTATTATTATTATTATTATTATTATTATTATTATTATTATATTATCATTATTATTATTATTATTAATATTAATAATAATAATATTATATTATTATTATTATTATCATTATTATTATTATTATTATTATTATTATTATTATTATTATCATTATTATTATTATCATTATTATTATTATTATTATTAATATTATTATTATTATTATTATTATTATTATTATTATTATTATTATTATTATCATTATTATTATTATCATTATTATTATTATTATTATTATTATCATTATTATTATTATCATTATTATTATTATTATTATTATTATCATTATTATTATTATTATTATTATTATTATATTATTATTATTACATTATTATTATTATTATTAATAATAATATTATTATTATTATTATTATTATTTATTATTATTATTATTATCATTATTATTATTATCATTATTATTATTATTATTATTATTATTATTATTATTATTATTATTATTGTTATCAATATAGTAGAAAGGATTATTCCTATTATTATAATACTGACGACGACGACGACGACGATGATGATGATGATGATGATGATGATGATGACAATGATAGTGAAGATGCAGCATGTGGTGGTGATGATGATTGTGATCGTGATCGTCTAGTGGTGGTAGTGGTGGTGATGATGTCGAAGAGGAAGGGGGAAGGAAAATGTTGGTGGTGGACTTTGGGATGCTGGATGCTGCGTCTCAGATTTTCTTGTTATTGAGGAGAGGATGAGCTGTTTAAAATTGAGAACGATGATTATGAAGATGACGACGACGACGACGACGATGATGATGATGGTGGTGATGTTGGTGGTGGTGATGATGATGGTGGTGATGATGATGATGATGATGGCAATGGTGGTTTTTGATGGTGCGTAGTTATGAATTAGGGTGTCGGGGCACTAATAGTGGTGGTGGTGGATGAGTCATTTCGCTTATTGTTATCATAGTTGTTCATGTTTTGGGAATTTGGTGGCGGCGATGGAGAGGTGAGCTGAGTTTTTGTTGTTGATGTATTTGCTAACGTTCAATATTTATTGATCCCAACAATGATGGCTATGATGATTATGGGGATTTTGATGATGGTTACGATGGTGATGGTGATGATGCTGGTAGTATTCTTGTCCTTCTTCTCCTTGCTCTCCTTCTTCTTCTCCCCCTTCTTCTCCTCCTCCTCCTTCTTCTTCAGGCCCTGGTGTAACAATCAATGTTCATTTTCTGCCAGGGTCCTCTTGAATGAGTACCAGTAATATCAGTTTCAAATTCTGGAACGAGGCCAGCAATTTCGGAGCAAGGAGTAAGTTGATTAGATTTTACCCGGTGCAGTAACGATTCTGCCAGCTCGCTACTTTTGAGTACCAGTAATATTCCAAGGTTGATATATTCGATTATACTTCCCTTCTCCATAACGTATTTAGTCTAATGTCTTTGTTAGGTATCATTATTATTATTGCTGAGTTCAACGTAAATTACAAGTTTGGAGCTAGAGTCAAAGAAATCGACAAACCCCCTCCCCTCAAACCCTCCGCAACAAACACCATTCCCTCAGTCTCCCTCCCCGCTACTCCCTTTCATGAAAACCTTTGACCTTGTATCCTAAATTAGAAATTATTATCGTTGGGAGAGTGGGTACAGTGATGGATGGTAAACTCGCAAGAGAGCCGGACAAAGAGCCCTTACTATTTACTTACCTCTCTTTAATTTCTGATTTTAAATCGAGTCTCAGGTAGTGTTTGCTTTTTTATCCTACAGGAGCGGATAAAGTAATGTACCACTCATATACTGGGGTCAATCTCATCGATAAAACTGTCCCTACAACTCCTGAAAGTAAATCTATGTTATACATATTTACACTTCTAATCCTGCATTGTAATGCAAGTTAGAGGTGGACAAGAGGGACAGCCTTCACGGGGAGAATCTAGACGTCGAAGAAAATCAAACGAAGTTGATATACAGAATGGCATTCAGCTCAGAGACATTGGATAATTTCCAGAAATATCCGTACTGTCAATGCTACCAGAGTCTATTTCCATTTCAGAAGAAATTCTTCTGGCACATTCTACATACACACATTTATTTAACGTCTGAGTATTACTGACTAGAAAAACAGCTGTTATCACGCAGAGAACAAGTCATCTCTTCTATGCTTCGACAATTGATCAATTCTGACGACAGCGATGTTTCTCTCCATACTTACTCGTCAAAACTTGTTTGCAAGTTGTACATTTAAAAGTTTATCAAACGAACACCACAAAGACAAAACCAAATATTTGCTGTAGCATTTCCAATCGAATGTTTCTTATAGCATTTATTTGAATCTCTACTCGCCTTTGTCTGAATTAATGTCCAAATAATCTGGTCGTAAAAGCACTTCTGCATTCTCAGTTCTCTTCCGCTTACTGGATTCGATCTAGTTTAGCTTTCGTTACTGGTACAAAGTTGTATTCCCTATCAGAATTCGGCACATTTTGCTAAAATTCTGTTATGGAATGTTTGTCAGATGATATTTTTCTATATTTATTTACGGCAGGTACTCTTCCTTCAAATTTATTAAATCTAAAATCCTTTTTAAAAATAATGTTTTTAAAAATTCATTCTTTTCAAAATTTCGTTAATTTCTTTAACTATCGCTACTCCATTTTGTCATGTTAGAAATTTTGACAAATATGTTGAGAACATTTTTAGTGAAAAGTTTTACCATTCCCATTTTTTTTTTAATGTATTTAAAAGAGGATTTTGTCTTGTAACTTTTTCACTGTCATTAGTTTCAAGTGTTTGTTTATTCGTTTCAGTGTTACTTGGTCATCATGTCACCCGTTTATTATGTCGCTTCTTTATTATGTTAATCCAGTGACAGCTAAATTAGTGACAATGTTATGGACCAATGTACTTTCAGAAAGGCAGCAACAAAACAAAATCAATAACCAGTCTAAAAACGGTGGAATAACGAAGAACCTGGTTTATCACATATCCTTTGGTTGAAAATGTAGCGAATAAAGATGCATCATTTTATGCACATACGATAATAGCAAAAGCATTCAGGAGAATAACAGAGTGGATTCTTAGAATATTCCGATAAAGCACAGAAGAGGTCATGCTTATTCTCTGGAAGACATTTATTTTCAGTCCTTCAGACATTTTTTTGTTCCTATCAGCTAATAGTCTTAACTCAGTATTGAAAGGCAGTCAAAAACCAACTCCTCAAAGTTGATCGATTCTATGATCCAGCTGAGCCGCTGGGAGAGATTTCAAATGTTGAAGTTATATTCCTTTAAAAGAAGAAAGGCACAGCATGTAATCATCCAGTGTTAGGAAGTCCTCGAAAGACTGGTACCAAACTTTGGCATTGCAACTTATACAAAAACAGACGAAACGGACGTCACTGCATCCGCCCCTCTCAAAATATAAAGGATATTTGTGGAACAGATGTTAACACGTTCAGAAAGGATTTGAAATTACGGCTATAATTTCAATCACCTATGAATGTACACAGTGGCAGAAGACACAGACATGTCTAGCAACATCGAATACATTCACTTATTAAACATTGGTTAAGGGCTGAAATTCAAGCCATGTTCAGAGTTCAAAATGGCATCGCTGTGTAGCCACGGCTGGATACCAGAAACGTAAAATAATAAATACTTTTGTATCTACATTATCTACACACTCATACATTTAGAGCAGTAATAAGGAATAGATATGACAAAGGAATAAATGATTGATCCATGATTTTCATTAGCTTATAGCTGAGGCTCCGATGAAGCTATAAGGTGTCCTTGAGGCACCTTTTAGCGGAAACAGCTGTAAGCTAATGCAGTTCATAAGGTAATCATTTATTCCTTCGTTATCCCTCTTTCTTACTACCGCTCTATATTCAGCCAATACTTCGTTCGGAAAAGTACGTATATTGAGTTCTACATCGAGTTATTGGTCTCACAATGACTAAGTGAAATATTAAAATTCTCATGCGTTTATGTGGGGGTGGGTGCGTGTGTGTGTGTGTGCATGTATTTCTGAATATGTGTGTGTGTATGTGTGTGTATGTGCGTGTATACTTGCATGCATGTTTGTCTGTCTGTATGTCTGTTTGTATGTATGTGTGTGTGTGTATGTATGTATGTATGTATGTATGTATGTATGCGTGTATGTATGTATGTCTCTTATATTTTTCAATTATGATAAATCTTCCACTGAGGAGAGAGCCGATTTCCAACAAAGATACAAGGCTCCATTTTGGGGATGTAGTTAACACAGACAAATTCACATTTGGAACTTGAGAAAAGTTTTGCATATTTTTACTGTTCCACTCACAGATTGGACTTTTAGTGTACGAATAAACCGGTCGATTTCTCTTTCTGAAAATCACATTTTATCTAGAATAACCTATAAGCATTTAGTAACAAAACCTAGTGCCCCTATTATTATTGGTATGAATATGAATTCATAGTCTGGATATAGAAGCTGGAGCTTTCGAAGCAGTTGTCTATAGATATCCTCTTTTTCTTTCTTTTCCTTTGATCTTCAAAGAGATATTTGTATTTGAAGGGCAGCTGACCTCTATGATGGTACAAACCTTTGCCCCTCTGTCCCAAATATCTAGCCTGTTATATTTACATTTCACAGGGGTTTTGATGAGAATATTCCATCATACGCATGTTTGCAAACAATTGTTCGTTAAAGTATCGAATGGATTACTCTGCAGTAATCTCATCGGATATCTGCGTTCGGAGTTCAAATCTCGTTGAAGTCAACTTTGTCATTCATTCCTTCGGGGTCGTACTTTCTGTGTGTCTCTCTTTCCCTCAACCTCTCTCCCCCTCTCTCTCTCACTTTCTCTCTCCCCATCTCTCTCTTTCTTTCTCTCTCTCTCTCTCTCTCTCTCTCTCCCTCTCTCTCTCTCTCTCTCTCTCTCTCTCTCTCTCTCTCTCTGACAGACTTCAACTGTGATCAAGCCTAAAGTGTAAACAGCTGTACCGACATAAGAACTACTGAAGTCACTCTGTCACGCATACACACACACACACACACACACACACATATATATATATATATACGTACGCACACACACACAGCGTCACGTAATTCTAATCAATATCTAATTTGGTAGAATGAGCCAACATCGTGCCATACATCTTTAGCAATTCTCAGCGCTTCACTGGTAGAATGTTTTATATTTATATGTGACCCGAGCTCGTGCTAGAATATTCGGCATATATTAGGTTGTCCCATATGAAATAATATCCACTTAGACATGAATATATGAAAACTACTCATAATAATTATTTATTCATCAAAATTCGCTCCATTTGCTTCAACAACTTTTATTCGTCGTCTCAGAAGACTTCTACATTCCTCCTTTGAAAAAAATTGTCTTTTGAAGATATAAGATTGTTCAAACACTGTCATTACTTCTTTCTTTACATACATTTTGTTGCGAGTGAAAACTTCAAGATGGCGAAATAAATGATAGTCTGTTGGCATCAAGGCTGAAGAATATGAACGATGATTCAATATGTCACGATTACGCCGCTGCAACTTTGCTCTCGTGTGATTTGCGGTGTAATATCTGAAATTATTAAGTGCTGTTAACGACACTATTTTTCGTTGACCAACCATAATATGCTACCAAGGAGTTTAAAGGTCTATAAATCAATCCTACCAGTTTGTGTAACTGTGCGATTCAATTACTTGTAAGTTATTTCCGCAGATATTCTCTAAAATTTAGAGCCAACACTAAAAGTTACGACATTTCGTATACGAATACATTTGTGTAAACAATGCGATCGAAGCCGCTAACATTCGTATAGCAATAACCGGTCACATTCGTATACTAAACGTCGCAACTTTCGGTGCTAGCTGCAAATTCAGTAGACTATTTGTAGAGTTAACTTAAAAGTGTCTGAATTTGTCATGTCAGAATATAGGCCCTTGTCTGATTTTCAATGCTGGACGCCTTCTGGACAACTTGCAGGCACCAGAATTGGGATGTTATTGTTCTCCTGGCAACAGGAACAAATCATGGATGATTCCTTGACGCTACCAACAAACGATAACCGAAATCTTTTGAGCATGTAAAGGAGATTTCCAAACAAATTTTGCTGACTCTTCAGCGTCTAGCTTTAACAAAGTTCTTCGATGTTGTCACAAAGGACCCATTTTTTCCGTCATAGAAGATTACTCTTTTCAGAAATGTGGGCATTTCGTTTCGCAATATATGATCGCAGGCTTGTTTCTGTTTCTCATTCTTAAAAGTACGCGTAAGATGCTGTGTGTCCCACGTATACTCGTGATTTTAACTCGTGGACTAGAAACTTATGCATTGAGTGCTGGATGTGAAATAATAAAACTCATCTTCAATATTCGCGTCTGAATCTAATTCATTATATGTCGGTGTATTGCTTCTTCTTTCGAACTTTATACATATATTACTAATGTTATGCAGTGGAATGTATTTTGCAGTGGAATGTATTCCTTTTGCAGTGGAATGTATTTTAATTTTTAATCTTGAGAATAAACGTCCATATTTCAATCTAATTTATACATACACACACACACACACTCACATTCACACTCATAAGCATATATGCATGGATATAGATATATATGTATAGGTGTATAGGTACATTTGTATGTATACATATATTTATATACATATATATACGTACATATATGAGTACACATATATATAGTTTTATATATATATATGTACATACATATGTCTGTTTATGAATGCATGCGTGTGTCTACCAATACATACATACATATGTATATAGGTAAATGGACAGATAGATAGATAGACAAATAGATGTGTAGATAGATAGATAGATAGATAGATAGATAGATAGATAGATAGATAGATAGATAGATAGATAGATAGATAGATAGATAGATAGATAGATAGATAGATAGATAGATAGATAGATAGATAGATAGATAGATAGATAGATAGATAGAGAGGCAGATAGATAGATGCATATATCTTTATATATAAAAGTAAGGTTGTGTGTCTGTCTCCTACGATTTAGATTCCTAACAACTCCCACATTTTGCGGTGCAGTTTAACCAAAACCGGGTATCTTATAGTCGTGATTCATATTGAGCCTTTCTGGGTATTAGCGCGCGTCTACGATGAGCCTACGGTTAAAAAAAAATTACCATCATTTTTTTCCATTTTAATGCATTTTTTCGCTATTATATAAGAGAAGTAACTCTCTAAAAATGTCTACAATGAGTCATCGATTTAAAAAAAAATTACCATCATTTTTATTCCATTTTCAATGCGTTTTTTGCTATTTTTGGCTATAACTCTCTAAAAATGCTTATATAGTTATTTCCCTTACAACGCCGGGCGATACTGCTAGTCATATATATATATATTTATACATATATATATGTATATATACATATATTATATATATATATATATATATATATACATATATACATATATATATATCTATATATACATATATACATATATATATATGTATATATATCGTGAAGTATGTTTGCCACCTAATGTGGCTGACCCATATACATATATAAAATATATATATATATATATATATATAAAATATATATATATATATATATATATATATATATATATATATATATATATATATATATATATATATATATATACTGTGTGTGTGTGATTATAAGTGTGAATGTATGTTTGTGCGTGTGTACATGCCTGTGTATATGTGTGCCTGTGTGTGTGTGTGTCTGTGTGTGTGCTTGTATGTGTTAGGCCGTGTGTAACTTGATGATGGTTAACATTAAAAAAAGAGAGAAAATAAAATTATCATCTCTTGCTCTAGAGTTTCACTAGGAATTTTTTTCTTTTTTCCCCT
>NW_021833066.1:80000-86674 GCF_006345805.1 Octopus sinensis
AATGTAAGAATTTCCTTCATATACAAAATGTCATAAATACACTCTGGTATATTATTATTCTGGGGGAAATATTCAGTTATGAAGGAAGCTACGGCAGCATGAATGGCCGAGGATTTAGCAGTTCGTACCCTGCTAATACCATGGAGTTTAAATAACTACAGGCCATTTGGTTGAACAGCTGTGATACAAGTGTTGCTATATTACACACTTGATTGAAAAGTTGGTGCTCTTGGAAGTATTAATGAATGCTACATTGGAATTAGTGTAGGCGGCTTTTGTGAAACATATCTTTATGCATCTCGTCTCCTTGACCGAACTGCTATCATCGGTCGAGCAAGGACTGACATTAGATGTTTAGCATTATAGCAGCTGGAAATGCCGTTGGCTGGAAAAAAACTTTAGATTACTATAGAGTGTGGGTGAGGGTACTACCGTCCACGATGGACAACTAGTGGATTTACGCATCGCCAAGAACTCATGGCAATGACCAGTATGTTGAATATGTGCTATTATTTCGGATAAGCTCTGCAAGCGTGGAAGCACCAAAAGCCAAACGGTTCAGTGATGCGTGCAGGGCAACAAAAGGCGTTCTGCACGCCATCCTTCAATGTCTTTTTATTAACGACTTGTGGACCCGTGTTGAATAGTTGCTGCTGCGTATACGAGAACAAACCTGGTTGTCCACCGAGCGCATAGTGAAGATCAATGTGCCAACTTCCTTTGCCAGGGAAGAGACGTAGATCATTCTTTACTCGGTGGTTGTGGCGGAAGAAGTTATGTGGTGGGCTCTTCTGAAAGGTTTGAAGATTTGAAGACAACCATTTTCCAATCTACACAAGCTCTCAACAACTTTTTCAAGTGGCACATGAAGAAGGAGATGAAGATAGAGAGGTAGGTGTTGTCTTCTAGGATGTTTATCGAAAGATGGAGAGAATGGCAACACTGATGTATCTACATGGGCCTGCCTTGAGTATGCTCTTTTTCTCAATAGAGGACAGCGCGCACACTCATAGCCTGGCAGATAGCAGATTCATCCAAGTGTTCTTTGTGGGGTTTACCCCCAAAACTTCCCAAGTTGGACTCGCCCACGTTAGAAGTTTTCTTATTAAAACTTGGGGTGGGGTTAGGTATTTCATTTCAATATCTTTTGCTGTAGCATTATTATTGTGATTCCCTTTTGATCAATGTAAACCCTTTATTTGTACGTTGTATTTCATCTTTCTATACTCTCCTGAATGTATTGAGTCCTTGTGGCCAATACACGAAATTATGATTATTATTATTGTTGTTGTTGTTGTTGTTGTTGTTACTATAACATCGTTGTTTTAGGTGATCGTTGCCGTCTTAATTTTTAATCAGGTGTGTTGTCTTGCAATTAAATCCCACGAGTGTCTACAACTTCTCCAGTAAACAGTGTTGAAATGTCGACAAAAACCTCGAGAGTGACGTACCCCACCGTAGTAGTGACTATCGTGGTTGCAACGGTTATGATTGATGGAGAGTTAGAGGTGCAGTACTTGGAAAATACATGAGTGTGTATGTACGTGAGGGTGTGTATGTATATATATATATATATATGTGTGTGTGTGTGTGTGTGTGTGTGCGTGCGTGTGCATGTATATATGTATATATATATATATATGTATAAATATATCGTATATATATATATGTATATATGTATATATGTATATATATATATGTATATATATACAGAGGGAGATACATACATAGACATGTGAGTGTACGCATGTATATCTATACATATATAATGTATGCATATATATATATGTGTGTGTGTGTGTGTTTGTATGTATTGTATGTATGTGTATATATATGCAGAATTGTATACATCTCAATAGATTTGTTTGTATATGTGTGTGTGTATGTGTGTGTGTGTGTGTGTGTGTGTGTGTTTGTGTGTGTGTGTGTGTGTGTGTACATTTATAATAGTCGCTAGATTTCTACTTGTAACCAGCTCTTGTTTACCATAATCTCCTCAACTGATTAAAATTATTATTTGTTTTCACTCTATAGGAATTGTTTTAAAATTTATATAATACAAGTATATTTTTGCATATTTCTTTGTGTGTGTATGTCTGTGTGTGTACCTCTCTCTCTCTCTCTCTCTCTCCTCTGTCTGTCTGTCTCTCTCTCTCTCTCTCTCTCTCTGTGCGCATGCTGCATGTATTTAAATTTAAATCACGCTACCCTTTCAGTTTTAATACGAAGGGTGACATTCATAAACCTTTCTGTTATAAGTACACGGCCAGCAACTGGTACGTTTTTTTATAGATACCGAAAGGATGAGCAGCAAAGTCGACTACAGTGGAATTTGAACTCAGAATGTAAAGAAACTGCTAGAAATACCACTAACGATTCAATAGAAAGCATTTAGATTTCTGATGGGTTACTTAATACTTTGGTAGAGTACAAATTTAAACAAAAATGCTGTTGAGAGTGACTCGAAGTTACGGCCAGCTAAACTATTGTCGGCTGAAGCTTACTTGCCACTTACAACAACATCCTTGTTAAGATAATAATAATAATAATAATCAAAAAAGGAACTGAAAATTATTTAAGAATGATTCCTGGCTTGCCCCCCATGCAGGAAGTGCAAAAAGATTGTCTCAACTGTACGTCACACGTATTGAGAAGAGCATTGTCGCTGTTAATTTTCTTTCCTTTTCCCCCTTTATTTCATTTGTTTACTTTTCTATTTTTATTTTTCCATTTTTCTCTCTGTCTTTCCCCTTTTCTCTGTCACATGACTCTGTAAATGAACAATCTGATGCGCTTGTTATAATGGCCTAACAATGTATACAGAACGTTTCTCTGCCCTTGGTGTCGGGAAAACATCCGGCGAGAAATGGAAACAGAATTGAAAGAAGCTAATGAAAATGATAATAATAATAATAATAATAATAATAATAATAATAATAATAATAATAATAATAATAATAATAATAATAATAATAATAGTAATAACAACAACAACAACAATGTGTTATCATGTACATTGTTCTGTCTTGGTATAAAAGATGGCCTACAGCAAATATTCTGCTGAATACCACAGCCTTACTTGTCAGTTGTTTGACCATAACCAATTGAGTATTACCCTTAGTGGCTGACAATATGTGCATCTCTGATCATGCGCAGAAGTAGTGGGGGAGCATCATAGCCATGTGTTGAAAGGAATTCTTGGAGATTTGGATAATTCACCTTTGGAATTGTGTGTTGATAAAAATGACAAGACAAGAAAAGAATGAAAGAGTCCTCGATGTTATGTAAATAGAGGAATTTATCTGTGAATGTTATATATGACAATTATTCGGTAGGCATGATAAAACTCCGAGTTTCCGATGCTGAGGTGGAAATCCACGCCGCCATCCAAAATGCTATGAAAATGACCGTTATACAAAACTTGCATCCGAAACAGCGGAGTTTTTATCATGGCTACCGAATATTGGTCCACATATTACATTACATATATATATATATATATATATATATATTAATATATATATTATATATATATATAATAATATATAAGATAAACCGAAATTTCGAAGTCACTCTCAACCTTTTTCTGGCAAATATTCATAATATATAAGCTATTTGGAAATTATTGAGTGACTTCAATGAATGCTAAAATATTTTAATATATAATTTCACATAAGCACTAACATTAATATATGCGCCTGTGTGTGTAGATATATGTATGTGTATGTATGTATGTATTTGATTCCATTCGAATTTCATTTTCTTTGCCATTGCCTGCTCCATTTGCTGGTCGCTGGCCAGTGTCCTGGCTACTGTCTGTTTGGCTTCCGAAAGGAATTGCTCGTTGCTTGTTTAACTTGCTTAGTTCAATATTTAATCTGTCTGATTGCTGGCCTGACTGGTCAACTAAACAGAAGTAAAGACAATGGTGAGGAGGAGGAGAAGAAGAAGAAGAAGAAGAAAGAAGAAGAAGAAGGAGGAGGAGGAGGAGGAGGAGAAGAAGGAGAAGGGGAAGAAGAAAAAAGAAGGAGGAGGAGCAGGAGGAGCAAGAGCAGGAGCAGGAAGAGGAGAAAGAGAAGAAGAAAGAAGAAGAAAGAAGAAAAAAGAAAAAGAAAAAGAAGAAGAAGGAGGAGGAGAAGAAGAAGAAGAAGAGAAGAAAAGAAGGAGGAAGAAGAGGAGGAAGGAGGGAGAAGTAGAAGGGGAAAGAAAGAAAAAAATATATGAAAAGAAGAAGGAGGAGCAAGAGCAAGAGCAGAAGAAGAAAGAGAAGAAGAAAAGAAAGAAAAAGAAAAGAAGAGAAAAAGAAGAAGGAGGAGGAGGATAAGAAAGAAAAAAGAAGAAGAAGAAATAAGAAGAAGGATGAGAAGAAGAAGAAGAAGAAGAAAGAAGAAGAAGAAGAAAAGAGAAGAAGAAGGAGGAGGTGCAGGAGCAGGAGCAGGAGGAGGAGAAGGAGAAGAAGAAGAAGAAGAAGAAGAAGAAAGAAGAAGAAGAACTAGGTGTATGTGCGGGTAGCTAGATGGATTAAGTGAGAAGGCAAGAAGGTTGATGACCCGGCTGACGACTTGCTGTTTGCTCAGATGCTTAAGTTACTGGCTGAAAAGTCCGACAGATTAATCGTTGACACATTATGCTTCTAATCTCCATTGAATTTGGCACCGAACTAGAATTTCTTTAAAATTCTTGCTGTGTTTATCAATTTACGGGCTCAATGTGCTCCGGGTTGAGAACCAAAAGCGATCATGCTTCTGTTTACGTACCTATTCGTTTATCCGTTATAAAATTAATGTTACGTACTTATTTTGTTCAAATCTTTATTCCCTTTCCAAATATCTGGCCAAAAATATACCCCTGACAGTTCTCTCTCTCTCTCTCTCTCCCTCTCTCTCACTCTTCTTCTTGCTCTCCCCTCTATCTCTCACCCTTTCTGTACGTATATGTGTGAGAATGTATGTGTGTCTGTGAGTGTGTGTATGTCTAGATAGATAGATAGATAAGATAGATAGATAGATAGATAGACAGATAGATAGATAGATAGACAGACAGACAGACAGACAGACAGACAGACAGACAGACAGACAGACAGATAGATAGATAGATAGATAGATAGATAGATAGATAGATAGATAGATAGATAGATAGATAGATAAATAGGCAGAGAGAGAGACAGACAGACAGACAGGTAAGCAGGCAGGAAGGCAGGCAGGCAGGTAGGTACGTACGTACATACTTACGTAGATGGATGGATGGATGGATGGATGGATAGATAGATAGATAGATAGATAGATAGATAGATAGATAGATAGATAGATAGATAGATAGATAGATAGATAGATAGATAGATAGATAGATAGATAGATAGAAAAGCAGAGAGAGAAAGAGTGTGTGAGAGAGAGTCGAGTGTCTCTCTGAGTAGTTTGTAATTTTTTTCTGTTACGGTCGTTGCTTATTTGTTTCTTCCGTTTTATATATTCTCCCTCCAGTCTCCTCACAACTCGTCTTTCATTATTGTTCAGTTGGGAAACCTCATCTCATATTATTCGTATCCCGTTGTTTCCTTTGTCTGTTCAATTGTTCAATTGGGTTTACATCGCCGAACTGAACTATGTTGTCGGAAGTTTTCGAAATTGTTATGCTATTTGATTGACAACTGATGAAGGTGCGAATGTGCAGCAGTTAGGCAGCAGTCCACTGCGTTCCTTTTCACGACTTCTAGTATTCCTAAGTATGTGTATCCATTCTCCTGAATGCATTCTGTCGTTTCAACTGAAACGGTACTGACCCTGCATGAAGCTCCTCTATTTCTGTGTGTTCCTTTGACTTCCATCAGTGCCACATTTTCATTAATGTGTGAGTGGGGTGGTTACAGAGAAAGAGTGCGAGAGAAAGGGGTACATTTGAGTACATGTAGTCTAGCAACTGTAGAACTATTTTAATCCACAGAGAGATCGGATTAAAAATGAATTGTGTATTCTTCTATACATGTGTGCCTGTATAAGCGCGCACGTGTGTATGTTGTGTGTTTGTGTGTGTGCGTGTGTATGTTTATGTATGCGTATATGTGTGCATGTGTATGTGTGCCCATGTGTGTGTATGTGTGTGCATGCGTGTGTGTGTGCCTGTGTGCTTGTGTGTGTATATGTGTGTATGCGTATGTGTGTGCGTGTGTGTGCATTTGTGTGTGTATGTGTATGAGCATGTGTGTGTATAAAACAAGTAATAAAGGTTGGGATACCAGGAAGTTGAGATATTAGGAGAAACATGAAAGCAAACGGATTAACAAAAGATGGTGCGCGGATATAAAGAGTAGAGCTGGATGGAGTGCATTCCAGATATTTCACAAAGACTAAACATTCGGCAAAAGTATATTTTGTCAAAACTGGGTAATACATTGGTAATAATCAAGAGATAAACCCAGCAAACTTTAATCTGTCATTATCTCAGCCAGATCTATAACATACAAAGCTTATCAGATACTGAGGGAAGCTTAACAAACAAGGTTTCCGTTGATGTAGAACGGTCTGTATTGCATTCAACTTTGGTAGTAAAAAATCACTTAGGAAAGCTGAATAGCAGAGCGTCTTCAGAGAAGGAGGCGCCCCTCCATGTACGTGCTTTGGCCCTTAACTTCTTACACGTCTTATGGGGTCGGGTCGTATAGAGTTCATGATTGTTGG
>NW_021833067.1:5000-17500 GCF_006345805.1 Octopus sinensis
TAGACATGCTCATATATATTTAAATGATAAACTTCTGGAAAGTTTACAGATTTTTACAGTTCCAGTGATGGATTTGATCTGTAGTCTTCGGATTAGCTTTCTCCTTACTGGCTTTGAGATGCCTAATTTCTCAAGATTGGTATTTAAGCAGTGAAAGGCGGCGAGCTGGCAGAAACGTTAGCACGCCGGACGAAATGTGTAGCCGTACTGCGTCTGCCTTTGCGTTCTGAGTTCAAGTTCCGCCGAGGTCGACTTTGCCTTTCATCCTTTCGGGGTCGATAAATTAAGTACCAGTTACGCACTGGGGTCGATATAATCGACTTAATCCGTTTGTGTGTCCTTGTTTGTCCTCTCTGTGTTTAGCCCCTTGTGGGTAATAAAGAAATAGGTATTTAAGCAGTGTGTTAATATGTAAGTATATATGTATGTAGATAGTCACAATCAAGAGCATTAACATATAGATTATTGAAATATGTATATCCGCTGTTTAATGTTATCAGCAGTTATCAGTAGATTATTGTTATTTTAAATGACTTCATTCCAAAGTGATCACAATAAGAGTATGCATGCATCTGTCTGTATGTGTGTGAGTGAATGCAATAAATATTTGTTTCTGTGTGTGTGTGTGTGTGTGTGTGTGTGTGTGTGCGCGCATGTGAATGTGATGTGTGTGTGTGTGCTTGTGTGCATATGTGTACATGCTTCTGCCTGCACCCCCCCCCCGCGCGCACACACGCTTGCACGCACACATACATACACTTACACTCAAATACACACACTTGCATAGAAATATATATATATATATATATAATATATATATATATATATACATACACACATTAATTTTTTTTCTGACCATTTCAGAAATATTATAAACTTCACTAAACGTGTAAAAAAATTTTTTCATAAAAAACATCAACAGTGAATGTTGTTGCCACCGCCTCCTACACCACCACCTCCACCGCCTCCACCACCACCACCACCGCCACCACCACCGCCTCCGCCGCCGCTTCTGCTGTTGTTGTTGTTGTTGTTTTCGCTGTTAGAATGTGAAGACCTTGCGGGTGAGAATTGTCAAGTCTGAAACCATTCGTTGCTTGTTTGACTCGTGAACAAAAATACATACATACATACCATACATACATACATACATTATGCATGCATACATACACATACATACATACATACATACATACATGCATGCATACATACATACATACTACATACATACATACATACATACATGCATACATACATACAACATACATACATGCATACATACATACATACACAAATACATACATACATACATGCATGCATGCATACATACATAATACAACATACATACATACATACATACATACATACAACATACATGCATACATACATACATACATACATACATACATACATGCATACATACATACATACATACATGCATAAAACATACATACTACAACCAACACTACATACATACATACATACATACATACATACATACATACATACATACATGCATGCATACATACATACTACATACATACATACATACATACATGCATACATACATACATACATACTACATACATGCATGCATACATACATACATACTACATCATACATGCATACATACATACATACATACATACATACATACATGCAACATACATACATACACACATACATACAACATACTACATGCATTGCATGCATACATAATACATACATACATACATACATACATGCATGCATACATACAATACATACATACATACATACATACATAGAGGATAATACATACTATATATACATATGTATATACACAAGTATACATATATTTATGTGTATGTGTATGTGTATATATGTGTGTGTGTGTGTAAACATGTATATATATATATATATATATATATATATATACATGTCTTTGTGTGTATATGTATATATATATAATATATAGATTAGATAGATTTAGATATAAATATATATATATATATATAATAAATTCTCGTATATTCCATCTTCCGTCTTTCATCTACCATATAGGTATGTGTGTGTGTATACGTGCACACTCAAGTGACATACATCTCTGTATGTATGTGTGCATGTATATGTATCTATATATGTGTGTATATGTATGTATGTATGGATGTATGTATGTATGTATGTGTGTATGTAAGTATGTATGTATGTATGTATGTATGTATGTAAGTATGTATGTATGTATGTAAGTATGTATGTATGTATGTATGTAAGTATGTATGTATGTATGTATGTAAGTATGTATGTATGTGTGTGTATGTATCTATATATGTGTGTATATGTATGTATGTATGTATGTATGCATGTATGTATGTATGTTTGTATGTATGTATTGTAGTATATATATATGTATGCATGCATGCATGTATGTATGTATGTATGTATGTATGTATGTATGTATGTATGATGTATGTATGTATGTATGTATGTATGTGTGTATGGAATAGAATGGTTATTTTCGTCCAGTCTGTCTGGTGTTTCGTTCGGAAGTTTTCCTACCAAACAATCTCCATCTTTTTTTTTTTTTCTTTTTGTGGGTAGATTCCTTAATTGGAATCTATCATTTATTCTGGTGGGGAGGGAAGAGGAAGGAGGCAGAGGAGATGAAATGGATGGGGTGGCAAGAGGAGGTCAAGCGGTATCGATTAAAGAATTTAGCGAAAAAAAAAATTTTGAAGTAAAGCGAAGAATATTTCTTGGAATAATTTTGGACGGAACCAAAAAGACCAAAAATATATATGAAAACAGATTTTGGTGATGAAGGGGTGTAAAGCAGAGCGGATAACAAGTTGTTTACTCTGAATAAACGGATTATGTTGGCTGTCGTCGGAAGGTTATTTGGTGTAAAAGTGTATGCAGGGAAGTAAGTTTGTGTGGTCGCTGTGTTGAAGTTCCGGAGAATGTGTCACTCACTTCATCGCTATCACTTTTAGATGACACCAAATTCTGGGTGGAAAATCTTCTCTTTGAGATGGACAAGTCTACAGGAGCGGCAGCAACAACAACAACAGCAGCAACAACAACAGCAACAACTAAACACATGAAATTGTTCTCCGTCAGTTTCGACGATGACTCTTCTATTTGGTTCGATCAAGTAAGCAACCACTACTAGTGGAAGTGTATTTTAAGTGGCTGAGTATTCCAATGACATGAACACCCTTGATGTCGAAATACTATGACGCCACTACGGCCGTTCCTTTGATGTACAACTCTAGCTTATCGTCTGCTCTTGTGTAAATAGCTCATTGTCTATAGAGATATATAGAGATAATCCAGACACGACATGAAACTTGACAATATGTGCCAAGGACGAAACACCTGCCTTACAGCTGGACATGTGAGAAATAGAAGCGAAAAATAACAGCCCTTGAATGCTTTAATAAATGCTTCAATAAATACGTTGGATAAATATTGTTCTAGATATACGTACGGCTGAACCCAGACTGGTTGGACATCGTTGAGATACCCTCGATCATGTCCTGAGGTTTGTTGGATCAGGACTGACTGGATCTAAGTAACAACACATAAACTACACAACATAATATTCCTCTGCACAACACTACACAAAACATATACCATATAACATACACCACAACATATCGCATAACACATGCACAGCACCACAAGCAAAACACATACACAAAACTTATACTACACAACACACACAATGCAAACATGCACAACACAACAGAACACGTATACCACACAAAACATACACCTCACAACACAACACTACCTCATACAACACACAACACTACAAAACATACACCACATAAAATATATACTTCACAACAGAACACATATACCATACAAAACACACAACACATAAAACATACCTCACAAGACTTCACACATACCACACAAACATACACCACACAACAGAACACATACACCACACAAAACATATGCCACACAACAGAACACATACACCACACAAAACATACGCCACACAACAGAACACATATACCACACAAAACATACGCCACACAACAGAACACATACACCACACAAAACAAACACCACACAACAGAATGCATATACGACTCAAGACATACGCCACACAACAGAACACATATACCACACAAACATACACCACACAACAGAACACATACACCACACAACAGAACACATACACCACACAACAGAACACATACACCACACAACAGAACACATATACCACACAAATCATATGCCACACAACAGAACACATACACCACACAAAACATACGCCACACAACATATACATAACACTGCATAGCATATACACCATACAACACAACGATCCTTTGTATTGAAGAATTTGACTATTTATCCAAGCGGCCAATCGAAATGGCAGCAAAGAAGAAACAAAGCAATTTCACTGACGGACTCTTCACAATACCATATTTGGCACCATGTTTCACGAGGAATACGAAATTGAGATATTTGATCAATGGAATTTTGATTATTGTCGTAATTAAACGTCAGCCAACAGGAGCATGCTGCCATTCCTGGTACCGAAGTGAAAACATTGGTAAATATTACAATTCTTTTGGTAGTTAATCGTTTTTCTATTGTGTAATTGTCTGAGACAATAAACAAATCGATAGTCATACAACAACAACAACAACGACAACGGAGTCATAGATTTATACCATGTTCTTCGATGTTTGTTATTTTGGAGAGGAGGAAGAGGAGGTGGAGGAGGAGGAGGAAGCGGGAAGAATAAACCAAAATGTTCTGACAAAAGAATTCCAAATGATAAACGTTTTGTGTCGCTCAGAGATTAAATATATTTGTTGTTTAGGATATTTACCATAGCCAGGAATTTGGTCTGCACATCCATCTGAAGTGGAAGAGTTTGTACCACACCACAACCCACCACACAACAACGCAGTATTAGTTAGAGTTCCTTGCTCTGTATGTGTGTGCGTGCGTGCGTGTGTGTGTGTGTGTGTGTGTGTGTGTGTGTGTGTGTGTGTGTGTGTGTGTGTGTGTGTGTGTACAAGCTCTTATCGAACAGTGAGATTGAGTGCTCAACGACGTCTTGGGAGATAAATACATTTTATTTGTGAATTAATAAAGCAACCAACGGTTTCATGTTAAACAGATCTCTACAGTTATTCAAGCAAACCGCTTGGAAATTTTCTCAAGTGGTTCGCTTGAATAATAGTGGAGATCTGCCTGCTCTCTTAGCCAGCGGAGTGGCGTCATTTGAAGGCTAAAACAATGCGAACGCATTGTGACCAGCGATGTGTAACTACATCTGATAGCCTGGTCGGTCACGGTGATCATTTGTGTGTGTGTATAAATAGATAGATGTGTATATATATAATATATGTATGTAGATATATTAGTGTGTGAGTATGTATATATATATTGTATAAAAGAACGTGGGTAAGCCCAAAACAATGTGAAGTAAATGCAAGGTAAATCACAAGAAAACAGATATGTGAATTAATTTAGACTTACCTTGTATTTAATATTTCGGGGTTATGACCCCCTTTTCAAGAAATAGACGAATGTTGCCGATGTGCGTGTGTGTGGAGTGGAAATGCGCGGACATGTGTTACTATAGCAACCAGATAGCTTCTTTTCCGCGCATTTCCACTCCACACACATGCACGTCGGCAACATTCGTCTATTTCTTGAAAATGGAGTCATAACCCCGAAATATTGAATACAAGGTAAGTCTACACTAATTCACATATTTGTTTTCTTGTGATTTACCTTGCATTTACTACGCCTTGTTTTTGGCCTTACCCACGTTCCTTTATACAATATATTCTACACAATGCTTCATAGTAATTATTCCACTGCGATATACATACATATATACGACGGGCTTCTTTCGGTTTCCGCCTAGCAAATCCACTCACAAGGCTTTGGTCGGCTTGAGACCATAGTAGAAGACACTTGCCCAAGGTGCCACGCAGTGGGACTGAACCTGGAACAATGTGGTTGGGAAGCAAGTTTTTTACCACACAGCCACGTCAAGATTCGGAATTGCATGCAATTCAATCTATCCTATATTTATGCCCCGATGGATAAAAGGCAAAACCTCCTCCCAGAGGGATTTGAGCCCATAATTCAGAGATTACATCTAAGACCTAAATCTAAAACTGCACAGCCCCACCTTCTCTTTCTTTGCACTCTCCCTTCCAGTTGTATTCCTAACATTTTGGGGGTGGGTGGGAGGCTGCAACTTGACCTCTATTCCCTTCCCTTAAAGGTCACCCAATGGTAGATGAGAGTGGAGTCACCATCCCTCAAGGTGAGAGAGCTTAGCTACAATCACAGGTTCAAGTACAGCTTGTGTTTATATTTCTGTTTAAACTAGTTTATCTAAGATCACTTTTCATTACAGGGAAACTAAACTGTTATCAGGTGTGTGTATACATAGGGATATGTTTATATATGTTTATACATACATACATATACACTCACGGTGAAAGAGCAAAAGAAACTGACGCGGATTTTCCAACTCCAATCTGTATAATGAAGATTTGTCAGGCATTCCAGAAATTCTCCATGCGAGATTCTTATTCTTTTAGTCTTTTACTTGTTTGAGTCATTTGACTGCGGCCATGCTAGAGCACCGCCTTTAGGCACACACATCGGGAGTTCAACCAATACACAACTTCAACCACATATTTACAAACGCCGGGAACTCTCTTAACCCAAGAAGCCTTATCACTTTGTTAGCGACCGGCTTGAACTCTCTCAAGGACTTAAATAAACTCAAAGAAAAACCATACATATACACATACATACATACATACATACATACATACATACATACATACATACACGCATGCATGCATACATATATATATATATATATTATATATATATATATATATATATTATATATATATGAATGTGGGTGCATCGATAACTGAGTATATGTTTAAATATATGTATGTAACACACACGCCAGCTGAATTCAATTCATCCCCAGTCGAAAGACACCTGTTGTATGTCCTGTTATTATTATTATTATTATTATGTTTGTTGTATTTATATCTGTGTAACATTGTCCGTTTTTCCGTCTTTGTTTCGTATACATTCGCTGCTTTCTTCCAAGGAATCTAATGCTCTTAGATTAGTTTTTCCTTGGGATTGGCCAGATCGGAGCAATCTCAAGAATAGTCAGCCGAAATTACGAGGGTAATCTAGTTCTTGACTGAAGATAGAAAACTTCGAATGACTCGTCCTTGATTTTTTTTGTATCGTCTATCTCGATGTTTTGTTGTCCATTTTTGTATCACCTAGTTGTGAGGATGTTTTGCGTTCTTGTCCCTTTTGCATTATATATATATATATATATATATATATATATATATATATATATATGATAAATCTCAGAGCGAGTTATAAACAGTAGCGGTAACACATCGTGACGTATATATGCCATTCGAATATGGCTAACCCCTAAGGGTGGATGCTACTGTAGTTTGTAGCCCCAGGAAGACTGATAGGGCACAGAAAGTGTGTCTATAGCCAGCTGGAGAAGGTGTCTTCCTGGGGCTACAAACTACAGTAGCATCCACCCTTAGGGGTTAGCCATATTCGAATGGCATATATACGTCACGATATATATATATGTATATATATATATATATATATATATATATTATATATATATATATATATATATATGCATGTATAGTGGGTTGCATTATGTATACACTTTATATATAGGCAAATATATAGAATATTGTAAATGTATAGCTTTTGTTATTTTAGCCCAAGGTCAGGCCTGATTTAGCAGAGATGTGATCATAGGCGTTCAAACCGTGACCATACATCCATCCGCGCTCTACTACCTCCTCCACCATTTATTGCAGTCTCTGTACATTCTGGAGTAGATTAATACAAAGTACAAATTTCTCTTTTATGACATTAGGATATGGCTTGAACTAGATTTAGCTGCTATTTCTTACATGTTGGCGTGGAGGCTCCCTTTTTTGTACCTCTGGCTCGAGTCGGTGTCTAAACAACGGCATGTGATGAGTGAGGTATATTTGTCGGCTGCGGTTTTAACCCAGCCATGATTTATATCTGAAAATCGGCCACAAAAATCAATACAGTCTACCAAAGTGTCTTTAATATCATAACAAATCCTCAAATAAAATTAGATGTTTCACCGGAAACTGATTGTAGGCCGGAAGTAGATCGTTCAATGCAAAAGAAAAGAGAGGAAAAAATGAAAAGGAATGAATGGTGCCGATAAATCTGGTCGTTGTTGTTGTTGGTGTTGTTGTTTCTGAATATCTTTCGTTTTATTTATTCATTTATGTTATGATTTGGTGATCCTTATATTAATATATCATATCTTCCGAAATATTTATTTAAATTTTGTTTTGGCTTCTTCATTTTATTTTATTTCTTTAATATAAATGGCGTCACTATGATCCTGACTTAATACTTGCTGCCCGTTTATTTAGTCTACAAAACTTTACATCGATAGAAGAAGAAGAAGAAAATAATAATTGATAAGAAGAACAACAACTAGATTTCTTCAAACCCAAATCAATCACATAAGTACGTTGGTTGTTTACTTTATATTAGATATTTATTCGAGTTTGTGTAGAAGAGTTGGCAAAGCCATCTGATGAAGGCAATGATTTCAAACAACCAGCCGACGTTTATTTCTAGAACAGAGTGCATAATATATTTGTCGTCTGCCTTATTTTATTACAATCTTCGTTCAGTTTTCCAAACAACAAGCAAAACAAAATGAAACCAAAACTAAATCGAGATTCATTTTACGCTTAGAGATCGTTTTTCAGAAAATATTTGTAGTGATTTCGCTGCTGTTCTTGTTCTTGTTGTTGTTTTATAACTAGATTTCTCCTTTTCCTTTCCAAATACTTTCATTTTGTTTCATTGTATGGATGAAATAAAGTGAAAATAAAATGTAAAAAGAAAGACGACGAAAACTTGATCAAATTTGTGTGAAATCTATAAATATGGTAGGTGGTTCGGGTCTTTTTATCTTTTTCATATTTTATATTTATTTTTTGATAAAGCAGTTTTCCATTGATGGTTCTAAAGCCCTTAATTTTCTTCATTTTCCCATTCACATCACGTTGGTCTGCACAAATCTTTGGATGTGATTTTCTAGTACTTTTTTTCTTTCTTTTTCTTATTTCTTTCTTGTTTTTTTTTTAACTTCCACACTTCGTGTCTGAGTCTATTTTTGTTTCTTCTCCTTCTCCTCTCCCTCCACCTCTCCTTCTTCTACTACTACTACTACAACTACTACTATTACTACTACCACCACCACCACCACCACCACTACTTTTACCATTACTACCACCACTACTTTTACCATTACTACTACTACTAATACTACTACTACGACTACGTCTACTACTACTACTACTACTACTATTGCTACTGCTGCTGCTGTCGCCGCTATGGCACTACTGCTGCTGCTGCGGCTGCTGCTTCTCTTTCGCCTCTTCGTCTTCAACTATTTCTTCTCCTACTACTCCTCTCCTCTTCCTCTTTTTCTTTCTCTCCTTTCTTCTTCAAATCTCTCCGATTTCGATTTCCAAAAACAACAATAAAAACCAAAACCATACACACACACACAGATATATGTATGTAGATAGATAGATATACATGTATACATATATGTATACACACAAATACATAGAGAGAGAGGGGGAAGAAGAGGAGGAGAGGGAAGGAGAGAGAACCATGACAACATCAACAGCAGCACTAAATGTTAATAATAACAATCCTTTCTGCTATAAGCCCAAGGCTTGAAATTTAGAGGGGAGGGTTAAGTCGATCACACTGACCCCCAGTGCATAACTGGTACTTATTTCATTGACCCCGAGATATAGGCGTAGGAGTGGGTGTGTGGTAAGTAGCTTGCTTACGAACTACATGGTTCTGGGTTCAGTCCCACTGCGTGGCACCATGGGCAAGTGTCTTCTGCTATAGCCTCGGACCGACCAAAGCTTTGTGAGTAGATTTGGTAGACGGAAACTGAAAGAAGCCCGTCGCATATATGCATATATACGTGTGTGTGTGTGTGTGTGTGTATTTGTGTGCCTGTGTTTGTCCCCCGCAACATCGCTTTACAACCGATGCTGGTGTGTTTACGTCCCCGTAACTTAGTGGTTCGGCAAACGAGACCGATAGAATAAGTACTGGGCTTACAAAGAATAAGCCCTGGGGGTCGATTTGCACCGACTAAAACCGGTGCTCCAGCATGGCCACAGTCAAATGACTGAAACAAGTAAAAGAGTAAAAGAGTATATGAAAGACAAAGTCGACCTCGACGGCTTTTGAACTCAAAACGTAAAGACGGACGAAATGCCGCTAATCGTTTTGTCCGGTGTACTAACGATTCTGCCAGCTCATGACATCACTGTAAGGGTTTCTGTTTAAGTATGAGGCCAGAGGTTTTGAGGGGAGGGGATTAACCGATATCATCGACTCCAGTACTTGTCTGGTACTTTCTTTTATCGGTACTTTTTGGTTATCTCACCCCCATTAAAAAAATTACCATTAAAAGACTGGGTTATCTCCCCACTAAAAAATCGAGTTAATACGGCGACAAGAGATTGGATTAAAAGAGTTGGATCCTTTTGATTCAATACTTCGACACATTATTCACGTTTGGCTTCTTCAATAGGAATGGAATGATTTTGTTCTAAAAATGTTATCAGATTCAGTAAGATGTTTAATTTTTTCAGTTTCCATGTTTATTAATTTCTTTTAGTTTTCATGTTTACTCTTTTACTTGTTTCAGTCATTTGACTGCAGCCATGCTGGAGCACCGCCTTTAGTCGAGCAAATCGACCCCAGGACTTATTCATTGTAAGCCTAGTACTTATTCTATCGATCTCTTTCGCCGAACCGCTAAGTTACGGGGACGTAAACACACCAGCATCGGTTGTCAAGCGATGCTGGAGGGACAAATACAGACACACAGACATATACACACACATACATACATATATATATATATATACACGACGGGCTTCTTTCAGTTTCCGTCTACCAAATCCACTCACAAGGCTTTGGTCGACCCGAGGCTATAGTAGAAGACACTTGCCCATGGTGCCATGCAGTGGGACTGAACCCGGAACCAAGTGGTTGGTAAGCAAGCTACTTACCACACAGCCACTCCTGCGCCTATACACACACACACATACACACACACACACATAAATGTTACAAGAAATATATTTGCATAGATGCTATATTCGACCCTTATCACATGTTGCTTTGACCAATCGGAGATCATCAACACCACCACCATAACTTCACTACTATAACAACCATCAACACCACCACCACCACTGCTACTGCAATATCACAACAGACATCGATGTCATCTCTAATATCTTTACCGTCATCGTCATCACAATAATCAATCATCATCATCATCATCATCACTGTGGCAGCCAAGAGAGATGATAAAAACAAATAAAGAATGAAAATAAAAAAACATAAGACAATTTTTTTTATATATAAAAAATTTTATTGACGATAAAATATATTTATATTGAAAATTATATTTGAGTATGCACGATTATAATTATGTATAAACACACATGTGTATATACAAACCAATATATACATACATACACACAAACATATACACATGCAAACATGTATACAATATATATATATATATATACACATATTACAAATACACATATATGTACACACACGCACATATACACACCTACACACACACACACACACACACACACATACACACCTACACACACACACACATATATATATATATGTATATATATATAAACCCAATCTTGCACACATCTATGATAACATTACAATTTGTTGCAATAACAGTCGAGTGTTGAGTGGTCAGTCAGTCACACGCCGCCCTCCATTCCTCTCTCTCACCACCCTCCCTACGACCCTTCCCTCCCCCCCCACCCCCACCACTGCCCTACAGTCCACGCTAAATCCACCAAGAGATCCCTCACTGAACCTGTCACGAACGCATTCACCGGACACACCCTGTATTGTGTCCTTCATCCATTGCAACATCTAGCTTCCATTACATCTATTGTTATCACCAAGCATACGTCATCATTACTACAGTTATTATAGGTATAAAAAATATTATTATGGTTATTATTATTATTATTATTATTGTTATTATTATTATTATTATTAAAAGTATGCAGTGTTGTAAACAAAAACAAGTTGATCTCTTTGAGAATAGCAATGGTACAAAAATAAATTCTTCATATCTTTATGACCGTTTATTAGAGATAAAAAAAAAAAAAAGTAAGAACATGTTCAAGACCGCAAAAAAATTGTTCTTTGTAATTCTCATTTGAGTTGCCATCCATTCCTCCAGCCCACCAGAACGCCCCCCACACCCATCCACAGAGACCTCTATTTCATGTACAAATATAGATCTGGTGAGGTCTCTCAGAAATGGTAAATATATTCCATTGTTATAATTTATTTATTCT
>NW_021833067.1:22500-82500 GCF_006345805.1 Octopus sinensis
AAGAGCGCGGGCTACTAACTCCAAGATTACGAGTTCGATTCCAGGTAGTGACCTGAATAATAATATTAATAATTTGAATCAGTTTATTATACAACACAAACTAATTTATTTATTTAGATCAGGGTTTCTCAGCCATTTCTTATCTATGGACCCCTTTGATTTCTATTTTATTCTGGTCGACCCCTAAAGCCATTCAATGTTTAAAAATTAGTTTTATAATTCCTATATTGTTTTTCACACCTTAACTTGTCGTAGGTTGAACTCTGTAAAATGTTACAGAAAGAAACGCAGCTGTTTCTTGCAATACATACCAATACATACATCGAAAGCAAAACTTTTTCAAGGGCCCTTAAAATACTATTGTAGACAGTTTACTATTTTATTTACATTATTTACATTTGACGAATATTTGTAAAAGAGTAAAAGAATAATGTACATAGTTCCTCATCTCTTAAATGTAGAACTGAATTTAGTATTTTGCTGTGTGGACCCCAACAAATAGGGACCCTTAGGGGCCATGTGGACCCCAGTTAGGAACCCTTGATTTAGATTAAGAAAATTAATTGAATAAGGTACTGGCATGGACATGGGCATCTAGTTAAGAAATCAACTTTCCAACCATGGTGTTCTGGGTTCAGTCCTGCTGTGTGGCACCTTTGGCAAGTATCTTCTACTCAAGCCTCAGGCTGACCAAAGCAAGCAGATGGAAACTGAAAGAAGCCCGTCAAAATATTATGTACACATGTGTGAGTGCATGCCGACATTTGTGTGTGTTTTGGGTGGCAGGTGCGGGGGTAGTATACCTTGTATTTAATATTTCGGGGTTATGAGCCCATTTTCAAGAAATTGTATTACATAAGCAAGGATGGAAACATTTACCCAGGTTTAAAATAGACAATAAATAAATAAATAAATAAATAATAATGATGATGATGATAAGGAGGAGGAGAACGATGACAATAACGATGATGACGATGATGATGACAATGAAGGATAGAAGACTGCAAGGAGTGAATAGTTCTCACCGCTTTCACAAATAAATGGCAGTAAAAGTAAATGACAGCTTTCGTGGGTTTCGGCATAATCATCATAAAATATGCCACACATTCCAAGCGAGCTGGGTTTGTTGATCCAAATTCTTAGATTTGTATTATAGTCAAAGTCAGAATCTATGAGCAATTTTTTAGCAAATGATTCCATTTCTTTACTCTCCATAAGTTCGGCACCTAAAGACTGAAGAAAAAAAAAAAAGAAAAAAATAAGTATAATGAAAATATCAAAATTTTGGCACAAGGCCAGCAATTCTGGAAGAGGGGTAAGTCAATTACATCAACCCCAGTGCGTAACTGGTACTTATTTTATTGACCCCAAAAGGATGAAAGGCAATGTTGACCTCACTGGAATTTGAACTCAGAACATAAAGACAGACAAAATGCTGCTTAGCATTTTGTCCAGTGCGCTGACAATTCTGCTAGCTTAATGATAATAATGATGAAATTAAAGTTAATTAATGATAATAACGATGAAATTAAAGTTAACAATAATGAAATCAAGATAGACAACAATATAATCTTTTGCTTGTCTAAAATGTGGTGTGTTATTCACAGAGATTTTAAGGTGGTAAAAGTGTCTTTTGGCATATATTTTTACAGTGTACGGTAAGGCATATAGCCAAGCCCTTGTTATAATTATGTATTTAATTATAAAAGATATATATATATATATATATATATATATATATGTTCATATATTTATATATAGCATCATTATCATCATCATTGTTTAATGTCCGCTTTCCATGCTAGCATGGGTTAGACGATTTGACTGAGGACTGGCAAACCAGATCGCTGCACCAAGCTCCAATCTTGATCTAGCAGAGTTTCTACAGCTGGATGCCCTTCCTAATGCCAACCACTCCGACAGTGCAGTGGGTACTTTTACGCTCAAATGGTGCTTTTTATGTGCCACCTGCACAGGAGCCAGTCCAGCGGCACTGGCAATGACCTCGCTCGAATGTTTTTTTTCACGTGCCACCAGCACAAGTGCCAGTAAGGCGACGCTGGTAACAATCACGCTCGAATGGTGCTTTCTACATGTCACAGGCATGGAAGCCAGTTTGCTGCTCTGGCAATGATCACGCTCAGATGGTGCTCTTAGTGCTCCACTAGCACCGATGCCAGATATCAAATTTGATTTCAGTTTCAATTTTCACTTGTGTGTATATACGTGTATATATATTTATACACGTATTTAGTTTGCCTTTTGCGGGAAGGAATGTTTCAATGAAGTCGTGTCTCGCCTTTACCTTCGAAACGCGGAGTAGATGAAACAGGGGCGACTGAAGAAGGGGAATTTTCCTTGTGTTGTATGTCTTGTACTCTGTTTTTCCGTTTTCTTTTTATGTTTTCATTTCTCATTGTGTTCAACGTTTTTTTGGTGTCCTGTATCCATATATGCATGTATATATACATGTAGATGTAGGTACGTACATATATGTATGTATATATGCATATGTTTTATTTATTAATTTGTTATTATATGACGGAACGCACGCATCCATTTATATATATATATATATAAATATATAATAGCAGTATCGCCCGGCATTGCTCGGGTTTGTAAGGGAAATAACTATATAAGCATTTTTAGAGATGTAAAGTATAATAGCCATCTCAATATGGCTAACCACAAAGGGTGGGGTGTTACTGTAGCTTTTTACGTTCTGAGATTTAATAATAAATTTTTAGAGAGTTACTTCCCTTATATATGCCAAAAATGCATTGAAAATGGGAAAAATTGATGGTGATTTTTTTTTTTATATCATAGACTCATCGTAGACGCGCGCTAATACCCAGAAGGGCTCGATATGAATCACGACTATAAAATACCCGGTTTTGGTTACACTGCACCGCAAAATGTGGTAGTAGTTAGGAATCTAAATCGTAGGAGACAGACACTCACACAACTACAGTTTTATATATATATATATTGTAGACTCATACACATAAAAAAACTAACAGGTGTTCACTGAGTTACTTCCCCTCTCAGTGAGTTACATCCCCTTTAAGGACCTAATTAGATTAAAGATTAAAGTATTAACACTAACTTGCAAAATGGGTTTATACACATTTAATTATTTTTCCATACAGTAAACTATGAGAATTATTTTTTAGGTAAATATGACACCAGAAAGATGTGGTGGCATTCATGCCATTTCTGTAAAAAAATAAGAAATGATGAAACTGACGTCACTAACAACACCTCACATGGAGGTGACTTCTACCTTACAATTATTATAATTATAATTATTATTATTATTATTATTATTGAGTGAGAGAGCATGACCTTGAAGGTGGGACCCAGTTAGAATTTTCTTCTGGTCGAGTGGCCCATCCCGCTCAAAAGGTCCCTGAATAAGGATTGTTTAAGGATGTTGAACGAAACACCCATGTTTCCAGAGGTAAATTATTCAAACCCCAAAGAATCCCTCTCAACACATGGCTATGATGCTCCCCCACTACTTCTGCTCGTGATCAGAGATGCACATATCGTCAGCCACTAAGGGACATGCTCAACTGGTTAAGGTCAAACAACTGACAAACAAATCTGTGGTATTGAGCAGAATATTTGCTGTAGCCCATCTTTTATACCAAGACAAAACAATGTACATGATAACACTTCCAATCAGTTAAGATCAGAAGCCTTATTATTATTATTATTATTATTATTATTATTATTATTATTATTATTATTATTATTATTACTATTATTTATTATTATTATTATTATTATTATTATTATTATTATTATTATTATTATTATTATTATTATTATTATTGACGATGAGCCTACTGAATCAGTAGCACGCTAAATGGAACACTTAGCCGTATTTCATCTGCTGCTACAATCTGAGTTCAAATTCCGCCAAGGTTGACTTTGTCTTTCATCCTTTCGGGGTCAATAAAGTTAAGTACCAGTTGAGTATTGGGGCCGATGTGATCGACTGTCCCGGTCCCCACAAAAATACAGGCCTTGTGCCTATAGTAGAAAAAATTATTATTATTATTATTAGTAGTAGTAGTAGTAGTAGTAGTAGTAGTAGTAGTAGTAGTAGTTGTAGTAATGCTAATAAACAGAAGAATACTGAATTCACCACTATGTAGCATATAGCTACAAACATTGATATTCTGAGTTCAAATTTTGCCACGGTCGACACTAACCTTTAATCCTTCTGGGGGTCAATAAAATAAAGTACCAACCAAGTACCACTCCCACATGCATCAAGAATGTGAATCCTTGTGCCTCATATTAGAAATCAATGATTAAAAATTGATCTCTACCATGTGTAGGACAATCCAAATTCGGAGTGATTGATTCACACAGTTACACCTGACAGATGTTGATTGATTGAACTTTCTTACCTGACAGTATTTGACGGCACCGTAGTAGGTCTGTACACCTCCCATGTACCTGAAACAACGAGTTTTCTCAGCTATCCATCCTGGGGCACAATTCCCTTGAAATCAAACAAAAACAACATCAACAACAACAAAAACAACACAAACGATATGTCATGCAATTAGCAATTTCTGGGATTAATTAATCTCTCCGTGCATAATTATTGTAGAATGTTGGTTACACTGAAGTAAAATTTTGCATAAGGGCACACCATTTCAATGAAGTGTGTGTGTGTGTGTGTGTGTGTGTGTGTGTGTGTGTAAACAGAGTTAGTGGTTATAGTAACCAACTAAGGGATAAAAATATCCATATACACTACAACATGTACACTACAACATAATTTCTTTTTCTCAACAGGCCCTCAATTGTCCCGAAAGAGATCAAAGAGGAACAGGATCCCATCAACTTTAAATGGAGTCTGGATAGATTCCTTCAAGGAATACCAGATAAGCCACCCATAATTGGATACAACTCACCCAACAAAAACTCACTACTTGAATGGACCATAAACAAAACTTGACTTAAACAGGATTCAAAGTTAGACATGGCCTGGACCAATCATTGGTCGAAACATATCTAAGTTTATATACTATCGGTATCGGTTACCTGTATTATCTCTGGGTATTGGTGTGCAGGCACACCATACATGTAGAGTACAGGTAACAACAGGTGTAGAAAACTATGCCAAATCAGACTGGAGCCTGGTGCAGCTTTCCAGCATGCCAGCCCTGTCAAACCGTCCAACCCATGCCAGCATGGACAACAGACGTTAAATGATGATGATGATGATGATGGTACACACACACACACATACACACATAGCACACACAGGTGTACATACATACATACCATCAACTGGTGGCAATACTTTGTAAGGTTTGTAATCAACAGGGACCAAAGATTCGTTGTTGGCAGCGTCAAGGATCTTAGCAGCAATGAAGAACTCTTCTCGGACACCCCACCAGTTCTCTTTGGCATTGATTGGTTCCATGCTTCCACTGAACCTAGAAAAAAACAAAAGATTTCATTGAAAAACAATTCCGGAAGAACGACGTAAGCAGACACCCCAATAAGGACCACATGGTCTCTCTTTTACTCTTTTACTTGTTTCAGTCATTTGACTGCAGCCATGCTGGAGCACCGCCTTTAGTCGAGCAAATCGACCCCAGGACTTATTCTTTGTAAGCCCAGTACTTATTCTATCAATCTCTTTTGTCGAACCACTAAATTACAGGGACATAAACACTCCAGCATCGGTTGTCAAGCAATGCTAGGGGGACAAACACACACACAAACATATACACACACACATATATATATATATATATATATACATATATACGACAGGCTTCTTTCAGTTTCCGTCTACCAAATCCACTCACAAGGCATTGGTCGGCCCGGGGCTATAGTAGAAGACACTTACCCAAGATGCCACGCAGTGGGACTGAACCCGGAACCATGTGGTTGGTAAGCAAGCTACTTACCACACAGCCACTCCTGCGTCTGTTACAAATAACCATGAAATAACTATAAAATCATGCCGTGTGCCTTTTTCAAATGGTGTCTAAAACTACATTAAATAGCATAATCTTAAATACCGTATGGCATTAACCAGGGCCTCTGTGTCCAAGTTTACCCTCAACCTGGGGTACTGAACAAAAGAATAAACAGTTGAATATACTGCTCAGGAGAAATGGTAAAAGGTAAACTAACGAACAGAATCACAAAAAGAATTTGGAAGAATAACAATAATAGGGATTAGCTGCTAATATATATATCATCATCATCGTCGTCGTTTAACGTCCGTTCTCCATGCTAGCATGGGTTGGACGGTTCGACCGGGGTTCTGGGAAGCCAGAAGGCTGCACCAGGCTCCAGTCTAATCTGGCAATGTTTCTACAGCTGGATGCCCTTCCTAACGCCAACCACTCCGTGAGTGTAGTGGGTGCTTTTTACGTGCCACCTGCACAGGTGCCAGGCGGGGCTGGCAACGGCCACGGTCAGATTGGTGTATTTTATGTGCCACCGGCACGGAAGCCAGTCGAGGCGGTGCTGGCATCGGCCACGGGTCGGATAGTGCTTTTTACGTACCACCAGACCAGGGATCCTGGCTGGTTCAATTCGATTTCGATTTCGCTTGCCCCAACATGTCTTCACAAGCAAAGGGGGTTGGCATGGGTGCCTGTCGTACGGTCGCATTGGAGTATTTTACGTGCCACGGCCACGAGTCGGATAGTGCTTTTTACGTACCACCAGACCAGGGATCCTGGCTGGTTCAATTCGATTTCGATTTCGCTTGCCCCAACATGTCTTCACAAGCAAAGGGGGTTGGCATGGGTGCCTGTCGTACGGTCGCATTGGAGTATTTTACGTGCCACGGCCACGAGTCGGATAGTGCTTTTTACGTACCACCAGGCCAGGGATCCTGGCTGGTTCAATTCGATTTCGATTTCGATTTCGCTTGCCCCAACATGTCTTCGCAAGCATGGGGGGTTGGCATGGGTGTCTGTCGTCGGATGAGGTTCTATATCGACTTCGCTTGCCTCAACCGGTCTTTGTGTCCAAGGGAGGAAAGGCATTCATAAGTGGGCTGGGCTCACTTGTCCTGCCTGGTCTTCTCACGTACAGAATATTTCCAAAGGTCTCGGTCTCTGGTCATTTCCTCAGTGAGGCCTAAAGTTCGAAGGTCGTGCTTCACCACCTCGTCCCAGGTTTTCCTGGGTCTACCTCTTCCACGGGTTCCCTCAACTGCTAGGGATTGGCACTTTCTCACACACCTATCTTCATCCATTCTCGCCACATGACCATACCAGCGCAATCGTCTCTCTTGCACACCACAACTGATGCTTCTTAGGTACAACATTTCTCTCAAGGTGCTAACGCTCTGTCGAGTATGTACACTGACATTACACATCCATCGGAGCATACTGGCTTCATTCCTCACGAGCTTACGCATGTCCTCAGCAGTCACGGCCCATGTTTCGCTGCCATGTAGCATGGCTGTTCGTACACACGCATCATACAGTCTGCCTTTTACTCTGAGCGAGAGGCCTTTAGTCACCAGCAGAGGTAAGAGCTCCCTAAACTTTGCCCAGGCTATTCTTATTCTAGCAGTTACACTTTCAGCGCACCCACCCCCACTACTGACTTGGTCACCTAGATAACGGAAGCTATCAACTACTTCTAGTTTTTCCCCCTGGAAAGTGACGGAAGTTGTTTTCTGCAGATTTTCGGAGGTTAATGCTCCCAAGCATCTGCCACATACAAAAACTATCTTCCCAGTTAGCCTACCTTTGACATTGCTGCACCTCTTATGTGTCCATAGCTTACACTGGGTACATCTTATAGAGTTTCTACCTACACCTTTTCTACAGATCGAGCAGGGCCATCTTCCTGAAGATATTTGTGGATTGTCTACCTTTCTACTTATTAGTACTTTGGTTTTAGCTAGGTTGACTCTAAGGCCCCTTGATTCTAAACCCTCCTTCCACACCTGGAACTTCTCCTCCAGTTCTGATATATATATATATATATATATATATATATATATATATATATATATATATAAATAAATGAAAGAATGGAGTCGAACGAAGATGTTAACAAAATTCCTTTACTCTCGACATATGTTTCTCGACAGAGTTTCTACCCTTGGACAGGTTGCTTCAACCGTGTTTCTGACGTGAATTTGCTACCCAGATTTTGGTTCAACGAATTTTCCATGCTGACGATAAACATAGGATAATTCATTCACCTATTGAAATATATATATATATATATATAATATATATATATATAAATAAATGAAAGAATGGAGTCGAACGAAGATGTTAACAAAATTCCTTTACTCTCGACATATGTTTCTCGACAGAGTTTCTACCCTTGGACAGGTTGCTTCAACCGTGTTTCTGACGTGAATTTGCTACCCAGATTTTGGTTCAACGAATTTTCCATGCTGACGATAAACATAGGATAATTCATTCACCTATTGAAATATATATATATATATATATATATATATATTTCCCAATTCAACTTACTTTCTTCTTCAATTTCAACTCTCGGTCGATGCCCGCAGCAAGTTCTTAAAAATTTATCTTACTATTTTTATTCGTTGTTACTACGTTTATTCATACATTGATAACTTGATTCGTCTTACCCATCTCACTCACTACGAAAATTTAACCTTTTAGGCTACTTTCAAGCCTTCGCCATAACTTGATTTATCTTTCCTATCTCTCTATCTACGAAATTTAACCTTAGGCTACCTCAAGCCGTAATCCCATCTTTTCCCATCTTTCCGCCATTGGCGGTGCGCCCGCCCCCCCACCATCAATACCGATGAACACTGTTCTCACCCCCACCACCAATACCGGTGAACACTGTTCTCACACCCCACCACCAATACCGGTGAACACTGTTCTCACCGCCACCACCAATACCGGTGAACACTGTTCTCACCCCCACACCAATACCAGTATACCCTGTTCTCACCATCTACACCGGATACGCCCTACTCATCTACACCGGATACGCCCTACCCTCCTCCTCCCCCCACTACCCCTTCTCCTCATATGCTTCACTGTGAAAAGACAAGCTGCTAGCGCCATAGCTCATCAACTGCCCACCGATCTTACGCTCCTCCTGACACTGCCTCAATCCGACCATCCCCTTTTAGTACCCTCCCGCCTCGTAATATCCTACGTTTTTATTTCTTACGAACCTACACCAACCCTTCCTGCCATCGTTCCTCCTTACCCCAACCTTCCCCACTGGTTGCTCCCCTATATTACCCGCCTCAACTGGACCCCCCCTCCCCAACTCAACTCTAGAATATCTGTATTTCTTTCTCTACCTAATTACGTTACTCAGTGACGATACGAATGTCCACTGCTAACACCAGCTCCGCCCACGGCGTGGTCAGGTTGGAAGAGAGATCGCTAACACAGCTCCTGCCCACGGCGTGGTCAGGTGGAAGAGAGATCAAAAGAAAAATACCACGAAAACTATCACCACCACAACAACAACCCTCCTCTTCTCAGGCGCCGAATCCCCCCCGTCCCCCCCCCATCTCCTTCCCAGTTTTCAGAGTTGGCACTATCAATGTTGGTACATTGACAGGCAAGTCTAGTGAGATTGTAGAGATGCTAGAGAGAAGAGGTTGATGTATGCTGCATACAAGAGGTAAGATGGAGAGATGCTTCGGCTAGGGTCCTCACGGGCAAGGCACTTAGGTACAAACTCTACTGAAAAGGTACGCGAGGAAGGTGTAGGGGGTGTAGGCATTCTCCTGCGGAGGAATGGGTGGATAAGGTCATAGAGGTTGTCAGGGTTTGTGATAGAGTGCTTAAGCTCAGGTTGGTCCTACAGAGTGGCACAGCTATGATTATCTCAGCCTATGCCCCACAAGCGGGACTACCAAATGATCAGAAGGACAATTTTATGATACCCTCTGCAGGCTACTTCAAAGACTAGTAACAAGGACCTCATCTTGTAGGTGGAGATTTTAATGGGCATGTTGGGCGGGAATCGGGTATCTTCACTGGGTACATGGTGGCTATGGATTGGCACCAGAAATGATGAGGGAACTAGACTGCTGAATTCTGTGATGCATGTAACCTTTCAATCTGCAACACTAACTTCAAGAAGCCAGTCTGCCACCTTATAACTTATCAGTCAGGAGACTCTGCTAGCCAAATAGACTTCATCCTCACAGACAACGGGATGCAGGGTTGCTCTTGAATACAAAGACCCTCCTGGGTGAAGAATGTATCCCTCAGCATAGACTAATCATCAGTGACTTTAAGCTTGAGGCCAGAAGGACTCCAAGAAACAAACCATCCAGAAAGAAGGATTTGGAGGCTAAAGAACCCTTCGCATGGTCAGAAATTTAGGGACATACTCATCAAGAAATTTGATGAGAGGGAGGAGGAGGAGCTTCAGACGTCAGACATAGAAGGTAGTGGGAATTCCTACGGGACAGCTTGTTGAGTGCCACAGACCAAGTCTGTGGATGGTGCAAAGTCCCTTCCAGACCTAGAATTACGTGGTGGTGGAATAGTGCAGTAGATAAAGCCATCTGTGAAAGAGACGGGCCTGGAAAGCCTGGAAGGATGGGGGCAGCAGGGAACTGTACCAGATAGCCAAAAGGGAGGCTGGGCAGCAGGTATACATTGCCAAAGATGTAGCAGAAAAGAAGAAGTTTGCCAATGTCCAGCGTCGCGAGGATCAAAGAGCTGAAGTATTTCGGATTGCCAGACAGTGTGTCAGAGAAAATAGCGATGTTATAGGAGAGAAATGTGTCCGCATGGATGATGGGGCACTTGCTTTTACTACTAGTGAAAAGAAAGAGGCTTGGAGAAGCCATTGTGAAAGACTGCTGAATGAGGAGAATGAATGGGAGGAGGAGAGTCTGCCAAATGTTGACCCAGTAGAGGGACCAGCTACCCGAATAGACAGCTCCCTTGTAGATAAGGCAATTAAGGATATGAAACCAGGCAAAGCCCCTGGCCTATCAGGAATCACTGCTGAGATGCTTAAAACAGCTGGCTATGTGGGTATGCCATAGTCACCCGCATTGTAAACCAGGTGTAGTTCACAATGGAGTCATACCCAATGACTGGTGCAGCAGCACCATAGTCACTGCTACAAGGGTAAGGGTGATGCTCTAGATAGAAATAACTACAGAGGTATCAAACTGTTGGACCAGGTGATGAAGGTCTCAGAGAAGGTCATAACAATCTCATTAGGGAGAGAATTTGTTTAGATGAAATGCAGTTCGGTTTTGTACCAGGTAGAAGCACCACTGATGCTATATTCCTGGTCCGACAACTGCAGGAGAAGTACCTAGCGAAAGATAAAACCCTCTACATAGCTTTTGTAGACTGGAGAAAGCCTTTGACAGGGTTCCCCGTTCCCTTATCTGGTGGTCGATGCGGAAACTGGAGATTGAAGAATGGCTAATAAGGGCTGTACAGGCTCTATACAGAGAGGCTGTCAGCAAGGTTAGGATTGGCAACGAATATAGTGAAGAATTCCGGGGTAGAAGTAGGTGTGCACCAGGGCTCAGCCCTCAGTCCCCTTTTATCATCATAGTCCTTCAGGCAATAACAGAGGAATTCAAAACGGGATGCCCCTGGGAGCTCCTCTATGCCGATGACCTAGCTCTCATAGCAGAATCACTACCGGAACTAGAAGAGAAATTTCGGGTGTGGAAGCAAGGGTTGGAATCAAGGGCCTTAGAATAAATGTAGCAAAGACCAAAGTATTAGTAAGCAGCAGAGGTACTCAGCACACATCCCCTCGGGTAGGTGGCCCTGCTCAACCTGTAGGAAAGGTACAGGTAGAAACTCCATAAGATGCACCCAATGTAAGTTATGGACACATAAGAGGTGCAGCAACATTAAAGGGAAATTAACAGATAAGATAGCTTTCATGTGCGGCAGATGCACAGGGACAATAGACACCAACAGACACTCAGAAAACAGATTCCATCACACTCCAGGGAGAGAAACTAGAAGTAGTTGATAGTTTCCGCTACCTGGGAGACCAAAGTAGTAGCGGAGGTGGATGCACAGAGAGTATCACCACTAGAAACGAATAGCCTGGGCAAAGTTCAGAAAGCTCCTACCCCTACTGGCAACAAAAGGTCTCTCCCTCAGAGCAAAAGGTAGATTGTATGATGCATGTGTGCGAACTGCCATGCTTCACGGTAATGAAACATGGGCTGTGACTGCAGAAGACATGCGTAGACTTGAAAGAAATGAAGCTAGCATGATCCGCTGGATGTGTAGTGTCAGTGTGCACGCAAAACAGAGTGTAAGTATCCTGAGAGAAATGCTGGATATAAGAAGCATCAGATGTGGTGTGCAAGAGCGACGCTTGCGATGGTATGGTCATGTGCTGCGGATGGATGAAGAGAGATGTGTGAAGAAGTGCCACTCCCAAACAGTTGAAGGTATCAGGGGGAGAGGTAGACCCAGGAAGACATGGGATGAGGTGGTCAAGCATGACCTCAGAGCATTGGGCCTCACTGAGGCAATGGCGAAGGACCGAGATCTCTGGAGATATGCTGTGACTACAAAGACACCGGGCTGCTTTCTGCAGCAATTCCACATACCCCCTACCCATTCTAAGTACCCCGGATCCCCAAAGTACCCTGGATCCCCAAAGTACCCCGATCCCCAAAGTACCCGGACCTCGTGCCCCCGTGCCGCTGACACGTTAAAATGCTCGAACCGATCGTGACGATGCCGGACCCTCCGGCCCCTGTGCAGGTGGCACGTAAAAAGCACCCAATCCACTCACGGAGTGGTTGGCGTTAGGAAGGGCATCCAGCCGTAGAAACTCTGCCAGATTCAGACTGGAGCCTGGAGCGGCCCCTGGCTTCCCAGACCCGGTCGAACCGTCCAACCCGTGCTAGCGCGGAAAGCGGACGTTAAACGATGATGATGATGATGATGATGATGATGATGATATATATATATTTGTGAATTGCTGACATCAAGCTCTGAAGGAATGAATAAAAAATTTACACAAAACTCTTTGACTTAAGGGATCTCTTTCCGGTTCCTTCTTCTTTCTTTCTTTCTTTTTTTCCTTCTTACCTGTTATGCAAAAGTGAAAACTAATGATGTCATCTATATATATAAAACTGTAGTTGTGCGAGTGTCTGTCCCCTTCGATTTAGATTCCTAACTACTCCCACATTTTGCGGTGCAGTTTAACCAAATTCGGGTATCTTATAGTCGTGATTCATATCGAGCCCTTCTGGGTATTAGCACGGGTCTACGATGAGTCTACGATTTTAAAAATAATTTAACATCATTTTTTATTCCATTTTAATGCATATTTTTTCGTGTGTTGATGGCGGCGGAGTTGGCGTCCATGGTCACACCTGCACCTGTTTGCTTCTCCCCTTTCTTCCCTCCCTCGTGAAGCTGTGGGGAAGGGAGTGTAAGGAAATCAACGTCGTAAAGCGTTGTCAAGGAGACCAGCGTTCTTTTAGAACAACAACTTCATGGCTTGAAGACACTGAGTCAACGATTTAAAAAAAAAATTACCATAATTTTTTATTCCATTTTTAATGCATTTTTTTGCTATAACTCTCTAAAAATGCTTATATAGTTATTTCCCTTACAAACACGAGCAACGCCGGGCGATACTGCTAGTTTTGTCTAAAAAGGAACACAGAATATTCTCATCCATATTTTGAATTTCTGCTTTCCATGTTGTTTGCAGTTTACATTTGGAGCCGAAGGAAGACGGACGACCAGTCGAAACATCCTGCAAGTCTTTGAATTCTATAAACAGAGCCAATCTCTATTTATTATAAATCACATCTTTCTCTTCTTCTCGTTTATTTATCCTTGAGAAAAATTACATTAATCTTCATAAATTAGGATGCTGATGATGATCAAGATAAGGAAGATAATTAAAATGATGATTATTACCATTTACATCATTATTATTATTATTATTATTATTATTATTATTATTATTGTTAACAAAACAAAAAAAACGGTATATTTCGAATCCTTATTATTGGTAACTGGAACCATTGTCATCTCTTTGACACTTGCAATGATAAAAGAGAAAATTTCCTGGTTGTTTCAGCAATTCTCTTTTGCAATTGTCTGTGGAATGCCGCCAGAATTATGGCTACTTTCAAGAATTACCAATATTACCAGAACAGAATAAACAAATGCCTTTGGAACCAAGGAAATCACTTATCATCATCATCATCATTGTTGTTATCATCATCATCATCGTTATCATCATCGTCATCATCATCGTTATCATCGTTGTTATCATCATCATCATCATCATTGTTATCATCATCATCACCATTGTTGTTATCATCGTTGTTATCATCATCATCATCATCATCATCATCGTTGTTATCATCATCATCATCATCATTATCATCATCTTTGTTATCATCATTATTATTATTATTATTACTATTATTATTTAGTGACATTAAGGTGGTGGTAGAGCACTGGAATACTTTGTTGTTGTTGTTGTTATTGCTATTCTTTAGCCCAAGGCCAATTATGATCCAGCTACGATCATCCTATCGGCCACCTTTTTTTTTTTTTCAAACAAAGCATTTAGGAGAACATTATTGTGTCCTTCCCTTTTTGAAAAATGGCAGTGTGCATTTTGGGAAAGATTTAACTGTTATTTCTAGTAAATCAATCAAGTAACCGCATACAGGCTCCCACATTAGCTTGTGATACTGGTGGGGCTGATTTTTAGTCCCAAGTCAACTCTAATTAAGCAGACAAATGATCAAAGGCGTTCCAACCATGACCATCCTATTTTTGTCCTGTATACAAGTAACCCTCTATAGTCTAGTACTGGAATCGACTAGCCCCTTCCCCCAAAATCTTCAGGCCATGTGCCTATAATAGAAATAATAATAATAATAATAATAATAATCCTTTCTACTAAAGGCACAAGTCTTGAAATTTGTGGGGAGGGGACAAATCAATTACATCAACCCCAGTGTTTCACTGGTACTTAATTTATTGACCCCGAAAGGATGAACAGCAAAGTTGACCTCGGTGGAATTTGAACTCAGAATATATTGTTTTTGTTGAATAAAATAATAATAATAATAATAATAATAATAATTGTGTACAGTGCTCAGGTGCACTACAACTCATCTAAAGTGTATATATAATCAGGTGTAGTTTCGGCGGATTTCGGAAAGCATGAGGGCCTTAAAGGATGCAGTGTCATGGCAGTCAACAACTGACGCAGGCAGTTTATTCCATGCTTCAGCAACTCTGAGCATGAAAAAATGTTTCCGAAAGTCATGGGAGCTGTGTTGTTTTCTGACTTTGTAGGCATGTCTACGTGTGTTAGACACATGGAGATCAAAAAGGTGTTCAGTGTTGTTGTTGGTGAGGTGGTTGATAACTTTGTGGGTGTTTACCAAGTCCGTCACCAGACGCCGGAGCTTCAGTGAATCCATGCCCAGGGAAACAAGGCGCTCAGAATATGGTAGGTGTCTGATGGAGGGTATGCGTTTGGTTGCACATCTCTGGACAGATTCCAGGAGGTCAATGTTTTGAGCAAGATAGGGGTTCCAAACTGATGATGCGAATTCCAAGTGTGGTCGTACCATAGCTGTATACAGTTTTAAATAGATGGCTGGAGAGCGGCTAACAAAAGTCTTGCTGAGTGATGCCAAGACACCCTCGGCCTTCTTGACAATTTTAGAGATATGCTTTGTCCAACGCAAATCACTGCTGACAGTGATGCCTAGGTCAAATTTGTTGAAAAAAGTCGGAATAATTTTGTCCCAACCCAATAGATCATCATCCCATCATAAAGGCCTTCCAAGTGGCCTTTTCCAGTCTCTCACTCCGCAACTGCACAGGTCCACCTGTTGTCTGAAAATCAAGGGCCACTATGTTGAAGATAGAACATCAGTTGACCACAACGCAAAGGGCCACAGAAACATCAATCCTAGGGAAGGTCATTACGAGAACATATTTGAAATGAGATTTAAATAATATAAAAAAGAAATTGTAACTTACTTGGACACAGGGTTTGCTTCAAATTCATACACATTCTCAGGATTGACAAAATAGTTATTATAAAACACAGGTTTGCCACTGTGGACCTTAACAGTACTTTCATAAAGGGCTGTGGAATTATTTTTGGTGAAAGCACTCCTTGTGTACATGTGTGGGGAGGAGACCTTTTCAAGGGCAAACACAGACAATATACTGTAAGCTGTATTGTTATGAAAGAAGTTTGAAGTAAAATTAGTCGTCACGCCTTTCAGCTGAACAATATCCTGGTCATCGCCAACAGAATTATTAAAGAAGTAGTTTTCATAAAGGAGTACTTTTTGATAGTTGTGGCCACTAACAGTCAACGTACAACCGTGAGTACCTGAAGAAAAGATGTTGTTTGTGATATTTGCCTCAATAGCCGTGGCAAACGATTTGGTGTGGAGGATCATACTGCTTCCACCAGCGTTTCCCAACAAAAAGTTGTTTGCAAAGGACATCATTTTCGTGTTCTGCAAATAAATGTCAACCACTGGTGGAGAAGTCAGATTCAAAATTCGAACACCGTTGTCTTCAACCAAACATTTCGTTAATTTTACTGATGGGTTTATCTCACCAACATTCCGATATGTGAAGGCGCCATCCTCATTTCTTTGTAATGACGTACTTTGCAAAGTATGCTGGATTCTGCTGTCTGAAACAAACAAATAGTATGCATTAACCCTTTCGTTACTGTATTTATTTCGAGATGCTCTGTATTTCTTTCAATTACTTTAAATATAACAAAGAATTTAGTAAAATAACTTCGTTATCATTAAGCTAGAGTTAGGAACATAAACTGTGACTAAGGTTTGCTGGAAGATTTTAATTCAGAACTTATGAAAACAAGACATTTGTACTAAAGAGCCAGAACCGGTTTCAGCCGGGTTGATAATGAAAAGGTTAATATTAATTATTAATAATTAATACAGTGATGCTCTGCAGTATGAGTTTAATGTGTTCTATGACCAAGCTCGTTGTATGATTTACCTGTTTTACAAATCAATTTTCCCCATTGAAATTAATTAAAATATAGTTAATAAGTTCCAGCCCCCAAAACCTGCCAAAAAGTAATTTTTTTATGGGTTTTAAAACAGAAAAGGTGCAGTTACAAGAAAAATAACTTTAAAACTTCCATGCTTCCTGAGATTCGCCAACACTACACCTGATTTTCTCCCCTCCATACACACGCAAGCATGTATCTGACTCATACACTGTTCGCTTTTGACAAGTCGTGGTGCACCTGAACACCGTATGCAATAATTTCATTATTATTATTTATAAAAACATAAAAGAAAATGCAAAAGAAATATGTAAATTGGTTTTATTAATTTAATTATCTTAAAGATGGGACGATTTGTGTGCAAGGAAGATGACGGAGTGGAGAAGAAGAGGATTATTGTTTGGAAGGATGATCTATTTCCATTAAGACTTCAGGAAAAACAATTTCTGGCATTTTCTCTCTCATTTTGGTTAATTTAGGCTTTTTGAGACATATACTCAAATGCATTCCGGGCATGACCATCCACTCTTTTAGTGTATCTAAAACTACACTACCCAATCTGTCCTTCCTAGTTTTAGAATTGCAAAGTGTGATTTGAGGGAATTTGGTTGCTATATCTAGAAGATCTACCTGCATAATGGTCCCGTTGTTGTTAACAATAGTGGTGGTGGTGACGGTGGTAGTGGTGACAGTGGTAGCAGCAGCGATGGTGGCGGCAGTGGTGGAAGTGTTGTTTCCGTTGCTGGTGGTGCCAATGTCTTTTTTCCGCCTCAAAGACATCTCTAAAGGAACACCTCTTCCGGTCCCTCACACACATTTATGAATGTAACCACCACAGGGAAAAGTTCCCCCTTAACCATCCCCGCTACAACCACCACCATCATCATCTCTAAGAGCCCCTGATCTAAAAACCAAAAACATCAAAAAAGTAAGAAAAAAGACATTATTAGAGATTAGTGCTTACCAATAATTCCTGTGGATGACTGCGGCAAAGTGACAACTTCTGCTATGAAACCATAGTCTCGACTGGCCACAGAAGCATGTATGTGTAAGGTTAACGTGTGTGGTTCCTTTGAAGTACGATAAAGCTCTTCGACAGTTTCAGAAGTTGAATTCTTCATAATTTCTCCAATCTTTTGCTCATTGCCAAAATCACCATCAAATATTTCTATGACATTTCGCATAAAATCTTCCGAAAACAAGTTCATTTGCAGGAAGCGTAGAGCTAGCTGCTTGTCTCTGTATTTGCTTTTAATTGACTTGACGCAGTCAATTGCGTTAGAAGAATATTTGTAATAAATCAACATCTTGGTCTCAAGAATAATTTCTTTCTCCAGCAAACACATTTCTACCACTCCAAACAAGAAGTAAGGTATTGTGCTTTGCACAAGAGGTAAAAACGAGGCCATCTCGTTTTTAGAATCCCCATTCAGTACAAGAATGTTGATTCCATAACCAAGATTAGCAGTGATATTTTGCTCTTCAATGAGAAGGTCTTTTAACGGAGAGATAAAATCCATTCCGTTTGAAGCACAACCGCTAATATTTACTTGTTCAATAATTGGTGTCTGATAAACAGACTGGATGGCACCGACCTTATTGCCATGAAGTACTCCAGCACCGTAAATATCAACGTATTTTATAGTTGACTCTACCGGTTTCTTCTCTTGGAGATTCTCCTGATAAGATGACCTGGAAAAACGAATGTTTCCCCAATAGTTATATCCTTCTGCAACGTTACGTTTGCCACAGTGCAAAAATGTGTAGTTTTCATTCTGGATACAAGACATGATCCGATAATCGATCTTCTTGATGCATTGATCTAAGGAATCTTCATTCCCTTTGCAGTAGTAAGAGTACCTCCAAAAGGTTTTGGTAAAATAAGTGGTTAAGCCATAGATATAATAATCAAAAAGATGCGATGTATAGACCCTAACGTTTATAGTTTCAAATCCTAGTTGACGACAAATCACTTTGCCAACGTTCTCTGGAAGTCTTTCATTGCACATGATATCCCATTGTTTTGTGGAATCATTATAAAACTGCAGAAAGCCTTCATTTGCTGTGGCGCCACCAGAAAGCCTTGCTTTTTCTTTAGATATCTGCTGCATTTGGAACGAGACTGAGCGTTTGCGTATGTTATTCTCTTTCGTTTTCACTGAACTGGGAAACAGCTTGATACGCTGGTGGGGAAGACCTCTTGCATCCAAGGTTCCCAACACTAAAATACCAATATTTGGTCTGAAGATTAACACTACTCCAGGTTCAATCTTAAGTGTGACGCCTGGCATCACTGTGATGTCATTGATCACTTCATAATGGGTTGCAGACGCAAATAAAGATACGTCTTTGGTTATTCTACCACCAAGTTCAAAAGTATTACGTATTGGATATTGTTTCGTAGTTGAAAATGGAACGCTGTCAAATTGATTTTCTATTAGAAAAGGAATGTATTCGGCGATTGCAAAATTGTTCCAGGAATCAAAGTCAAATATCTTAGATTGGATGTAATCTTGGGCAGAATTTCCCCACCAATTTTCAGTAACATCAACTACACTATCCAAAGACAGACAGGTTACGCCAGCAATAAATTCATATCTCAATTTTGGGTTTTGAAACAAATTTCTATTTAGAACCATTTGTTGAAGTCCTTTTAGTGCAACAGCAAATGATGATGGTAAATTTTCATCTCCTCCTGTCTCAGTTCCAAGACCATTGTCGTAGAGTTTATTATAGGAAAAGTTCCCCACAATTGGGTACATGTACTCATAGTGACTGTTGATATCAAAATTTACGATGTATTTGCAGGTATTTTTGTCGAAAACGTTTAGCACCATGCTGACGTTTTTCTCCATTCCTATCAAATCAAACAAACCAAGGCGACAAATATTATTTTTCCAAATAGAATGAGAAATATTGACGTCAGCAAAATAACCATTGACAATGAAGGCAAAGTTTTTGTTCATCTCAAACATGGTATGACTGATCTCTACAGAATGCTTGAGATGTTCTTCCACATCATTAACGCGTGGCAGTTCAATTTCCAATCCACCATCCATATTGTCTTTGATGCTGCTATGTGTAATGTGCCATTTCCAAACATTATTGGCAAATTCTACATGGTTGTGCTCAGCCTTGATTGCCTGCCTGTTTCCTTGGAAACGGCACCAAGTCATCACGTATGAAATTGTGCCAACTCTTTGCGGGCGTGTTAGTTCTTCGTAAGTGGGGATGAAATTTTCGTGGTATTTGGTGACGCTCGGGACGTACATTGCACGAGTGCGACTGTTTAGAATGTCCACATAATCCAGTCGAATGCTCTCCTCGCCGAACCTAAAGTAAAGCTCCTGCTTGTCGTTGGAAGGATTATTGTAATGCTTCGTCACAAGACCAATATCATTATTGACCAATGTACAGTTCCGAAGATAGATCTCAGGTTTTGGCACCTCAGTCCGTTGTCCTGGAAAACACAAGAAAAAGACATAGAACAAAAAAAAAAAAATACAAATTATTGATGTGTTATGATCTGAGGAAATGGAATGGTGACAGGGTTTGGAAGAAGAATTGAGAAGGGGACAGTGGCAGAGAGTGGAGAGAGAAAGAGGGAGTTGGACAGTGGTTGTAATAGGAGATTAGGGTAGCGGGAAGGATGTGAGAGAGAGAAGTAGGTAAGGATAAAGCATCACAATATTCCAACTTTGAGATGTTAGAACTAGGATCAAGACCCCTTTTTTTTCTCAAGTAAGAAACAATTTTCCAGATTGGCACATGGTGGTCACATGTGATAGGTGATACACAGTCACTTCAGTTGACCTCAATATATGACTGGTACTTTATTTCATTGGGTCCTACAAGGTTGGGATGAAAGTCAAGGTCAAATTAGAAGGGTTCCACCTCGGACAAGAAAGACACATGACTGGTTCTTTTGCTGCTTTTACCAAGAGACTGAACTTCTTTCAGTTTCCGTCTACCAAATCCTCTCACAAGGCTTTGGGTTGACCTGAGGCTACAGTAGAAGACACTTGCTCAAGGTGCCACACAGTTGGACTGAACCCAGAACCATGTGGTTGGTAAGCAAGCTACTTACCACACAGCCACTCCTGCGCCTATGTTTACATAGGCGTGTGTTTACATTCCCGTAACTTAGCGGTTCAACAAAAAGACATCAATAGAATAAGTACCAGTCTTACAAAATATGGGGGCAATTTGTTAGACCAAACCCTTCAAGCAAGTGCCCCAAGATTATCACTGCTACAGCCATCACCAGCACCACTACCACCACAACAAGCATTACTACTACTACTACTACTACTACTACTACTAATATTTCTACTGCAACCACCACAAGCATTACTACTACTACTACTACTACTACTGCTGCTGCTATTACTACTATTTCTACTGCAACCACCACTATTCTCCCCACTACCACCACAACAAGCATTACTACTACTACAACTACTACTATTTCTACTGCAACCACTACAACAAGCATTACTACTACTACTACTACTACCACTACTACTATTTCTACTGCAACCACCACTGTTCTCCCCACTACCACCACAACCACCACCACCATCATCACGAATACTTACCTAATATAATGGCAAATGTGAGCCGTCCGCTCATCGTTCCGGACACACGAAGCACAACAGTGAGAAGATTTCCGGACGACATGAGAGGGAAATCAATAAGGTCTTCCTCTATATAATACTTCTTGTTATTATTGATCACCGTCACCTTCTCGACACTGGTCACGGGGTTATAGTTCAAGATCTGGATGGTTGGCCTTAACTTGTAATCGGTTGATTTTATCACATAAGTGAATTCTTTGTCGATCCTGAACTTTCCCGGTTCGGTTATAAACAGGGTGGTTTCTTGCGTGAGAGGGAAAGATTGGCTTTCCTTTAGGACGGTAACCTGATCGGATCTCATGAAGTTCCGTATACCAATCGCTTCGGCTTCGGTGAAGAATGGATCGTATGTGAAACCACTGAGGAAATTGTCACGGAATGTACTGTATGCAGTTTCCAAAAATGGGTATTTTGTAACAAGACCATGACCCTGGCTCCTGTGTACATTACAGTGTTCCATTCGGTTGTTGGTGTACGGGTGGTTAAGTCTAACATAGATTCCATCGGCACTGGATTCCGTCACGGTAACATTGCTAATGTCATAGTAATTGTAGTCGATCTGCAAGGCCGACGAGAAATGCATGGTTGAGTGATCGTGCATGCCGGCTCTATCGATCATAACACTTCGAAGTTGGGTCTCCTGTCGGTCTTTGATCTTCGGAACTGCGGCCAGAGTGATCCCTGAAAAATAATCAAAAACGAAATAAGGATGGCAATAAACGAACCCCATCAGAATCCTTATCTTCAGTACCAACAACAATACATCAAGCTAATGGTGGGCCCAATATCTAAGTTGCTGAACATGACAGAAAAAGGAACGAAGTCTTCAAATCACACATTACCTATTTCTTTACTACCCACAAGGGGCTAAACACAGAGAAGACAAACGGATTAAGTCGATTTTATTGACCCCAGTGCGTAACTGGTACTTAATTTATCGACCCCGAAAGGATGAAAGGCAAAGTCAACCTCGGTGGAATTTGAACTCAGAACGTAGCGACGGGCGAAATACCGCTAAGCATTTTGCCCGGCATGCTAACGTTTCTGCCAGCTCGCCGCCTTTTATAAAGAGTGCCAGTCCGGGATCCTTCGCAATCAGCCCGGGGTCCGTCAGCTGACTGCAGATCGACGGATGGATAGATGATGATGATGATGATGATGGTAATGATGACGATGAAATAAAAACAAAACTGAATAGCTGGCACTTACCTGACCATGTTGGAATTTGGCAATGTATGAAAACGTCTTGGTCATGGGAACAATCTATCGGGGTCTGGGAATCAGATAAGCATTTGGTCAAATCAGTGTCTTCCTCTGTACACGAAACCCAGTTTAATAGGATTGATGACGATGTAGGGGCTGAGGCTTTCACTTGTGGTTGACCAAACCGAGGGTTATATGCTAACCCCAGCTGGTTGCACGCTACAACAGAGTTCTGTTCAGTCCAACCCTGTCATTAAAAATATTTCATGTTAATTAGTTTTTCAATCAGACTTAATTAATTTTTCATTACTTTCCCAAACAAGGTCAGCGATATTATTTACATTATTTACATTATTAACCATTACGCCATATGCTCGTTGATATTCAGCTGGGCATTATTATATCCAGATTTCCAGTTTTGAATGACCTACAATTGTCTGATCCCACAGACCAAACAATAACAAAAGAGAGAAAGAGAGAGTTAAGAGTAACACAAGAGAAACGTACCTTATTGCAAACTGTTCCCCAGGTGCCACCGAGTTCCACTTCAAGACGGCCTTCTTGTTCAGTGGTGCCATCAACCAATCGAATTGGAAATGTCATGTTCTCAACAACGGTATCGTAGTTGTCTTCAAGAGAGAACCTAACCCAATCTTCTTTCCTTCCATCTGCAACCAGTGCCCCGTACACTATCATACCGACAGAGTTCTGAAACGAGAGCTCTGTTCCAGGTGGAATGGTCAATGTTGCTTCCGGCTCAATGTAGATATCTTTATCAACAGTGTAAAAACCTTTCGGTAATACTTTATTTTCTTTCAGTTCTCCGCCAATGATTTGACCTCGCAGGAAAATGTTTTTTGAGTCTGGCTTAAGTGCTGGAGTGACTTGACGATCCCCAAAAATCCGCTCGTCAGCTAATGCCGGGAAGAAATTGATGATAGCCAGGTTATAACGGTCATCTCGGTCAAATATTCTGAGATAGAAATTTTGATAATCAGGAGAACCCCAGTAATTCATTGTGGCATCGATTGTTTTAGACGGATCGGTTAAATGCGTTGCCATTTCTCGAGTTGAATTTGGGTTAGAGATTATGTTCAATACTGCAACCACTTTACTTGACGAAATTATTAGAACTGCATTTGCTTTGGAACGAGGGTTTAGAAAAGGAAATGAATTTTGAATATTATTGTCCAACAGTTTATTATTTATAAACATTAACGATTGTTCAGAAGACTCTTCGGTAAGCCTGATGTTAACGGCATAAGGACCATGATTATCCCTAAATTCATTACCATACATATCATAATCTACAGGGAACTTAGCATACCAACGAGACACGAGTATATCTTCCCCATTGTTCATTAGAAGAGCACCATTTAAATGGTCCCTGAAGGTATTATTGGCTATTTTGCCACGAGTATTTAATATCGGTGCCATTAATATAGCTTGTTTCCCATTCGAAACAAACTGACTCATCGTTACAGAAAAATTGGTCGTCGGAGAAGTGGTATTACAAGACAAGTATTCTATAGCCTCTCGCAGGTTATTTTCAAAGAAACTTTTATCAATAAGCACATCTGCTGACTTACAGTAATTACCAACACGAAATGCTGCCAAAGAATTTTCGGAAAATTTACTGGAGTAGGAATATATATCTAAACCTTGTTCTATACGAGATCTGTTAAGTTTCAAGAATTCCAAGTAGACACCATAACCTTGGTTACCGATAGCTCTAGTGTGATTAAACAAGATTCGACCACCAGAATATGTGATGTTGGCACCAGCAAGGGCATTGTTTTGCAGAAGGGTATTGTTAACATTGACAATCCCTGCTCCTTGGAATACTCGCAGACCTGCTTCATAACCATTATTCATTATTCGGGTGGAATTGACCCAGATTAAGCATCTCATGTCTTGAACAGAAATGCCATGGTGATTATTGTTGGAAACATTAGATTCGGTGATCCAAAAGTCTGGGGTTGGACCTGTAAGACATAAAAAAAAATGGCACCGTTTGATAATGAAAGATATTCTAAAACTTCCATAAATTATAAAGGGAATTTGTCAAACAAGAACAACAACAACAATAATAATAATAATAATAATAATAATAAATGCCCTGATGCAGTACCAGGCCATGGCTCTCATGGCTTCTGATCTTAATTGATTGGAAGTGTTATCATGTACATTGTTTTGTCTTGGTATAAAAGATGGGCTACAGCAAATATTCTGCTCAATACCACAGATTTGCTTGTCAGTTGTTTGACCTTAACCAGTTGAGCATGTCCCTTGGTGGTTGACGATATGTGCATCTCTGATCACGAGCAGAAGTAGTTGGGGAGCATCATAGCCATGTGTTGAGAGGGATTCTTTGGGGTTTGAATAATTTACCTCTGGAAACATGGGTGTTTCATTCAACATCCTTAAACAATCCTTATTCAGGGACCTTTTGAGTGGGATGGGCTACTCAACCTGAAGAAAATTCTAACTGGACCCCACCTGCAAGGTCATGTGCTGTTTATCTTGATATGAGATCACCATGTCATGCACATATGGTTATGATGCATGTGCCTGGGGTACCCTTATCAGACGGGTAGTCATGATGGGTATACTGGGCTTCGTATATTTTACCCCTGTGTCACTTTGATGGCATGAACTGCTCTCTCACTCAATAATAATAATAATAATCATATAATAATTCTGCTTGTTTATAATGCAGCCCCTCATGTGTGTGTATCCGTGTGTGTGTGTGCGTGTATTTCCTCAACCACCACCACTACTGCCACGGTTGGTTTCTTTCTGTCCCAGTAACTTAGCAGTTTGTCAAACAGAGACTGATAAGTACTTGGTTGATTTGTTCAACTAAAAAAAAAAAAAATCATCAAGGAGGTGCTCCAGTTTGGCCACAATCCATAGAATGAAACATGTATAAGAGAAAACAGCTACAGTGAACATCTGCAAGAACTGAACACGTTCGTGGGAGGGTGAACATGCATTAGTGAACAAGCAGAATTGCGTGAGAGAGAGAAGTGACTAAAGACATATCGTTATTGGCTGTGGTGAGTGATTAAAGACTTACCAGTATTGATCATTGTGAGTAGGAGTGCTGAGAGTATGAGTGACAGCAGTGATAATGAGTGACTCAACAATACTCAACAATATTGGCCATTGTGAGGGCAATTTGTCTTGTTTTTATAAGTTCTGAATTAAAATCTTCCACCAAACCTTAGTCACAATTTATGTTCCTAACACTAGATGAATGATAACTAAGCTATTTTACTAAATTCTTTGTTATATTTCAAATTAATTGAAAGAAACACAGAGCATCTCAACAGAAATATGGTAACAAAAGGGTTAACAATTGATTAAGAATGACAAGTGACAAAATTGGTTAACCCTTTTCATAGCCAACCTGGCTGAAACCATTTCTGGCTCTGTAGTATAAATGTCTTGTTTTCATAAGTTTTGAATTAAAATCTTCCACCAAACCTTAGTCACAATTTATGTTCTTGATACTGGCTAAATGATAACTAAGTTATTTTACTAAATTATTTGTTAAATTCAAAATTAATTGAAAGAAACCTGGAGCATCTGAACAGAAATATGGTAACGAAAGGGTTAAAACTGTTTCTGGCTCTGTAGTAGAAATGTCTTGTTTTCATAAGTTTTGAATTAAAATCTTCCACCAAACCTTAGTCACAATTTATGTTCTTGATACTGGCTGAATGATAACTAAGTTATTTTACTAAATTATTTGTTAAATTCAAAATTAATTGAAAGAAACCTGGAGCATCTGAACAGAAATATGGTAACGAAAGGGTTAAAACTGTTTCTGGCTCTGTAGTAGAAATGTCTTGTTTTCATAAGTTTAGAATTAAAATCTTCCACCAAACCTTAGTCACAATTTATGTTCCTAACACAAGCTGAATGATAACTAAGTTATTTTACTAAATTCTTTGTTAAATTCAAAATTAATTGAAAGCAAAAAAGAGCATCTGAACAGAAATATGGTAACGAGGATTAATGAGTCACAAAAGATTCACCAATGTGGGAGAAAGTGACTAAAGGCTTACTTGTTAAGAAAAGAAGTGAGTAAAAACTTACCAAAATTGGTTGAGAGTCGAAGTAAGAACCTTATACAATATTTAAAGACGGAACAGTATCCTCGTCTTTTGAAATTGAAATTGATTTTTATAACATTGGAGAGAGTTGTGATTGACTGAGGGTAGCTACCATTCCGTATTGGCACCGTCTTTGTCATCGTTTTACCAACATCTCCATAAGATATGATTAGTTCACCTTCACTCTCGGGGTCAGTCTCCAGCAACAGGAAGTGCAAGGTAAGTTGCATGTTTTCACGGGTTGTAAAAGTCTGAAATGGAAACAGCTAACATTACTTACAACAACAACAACAACCATCATCATCATAATCATAATAATCAACATCATCGTTTATCATCCATTTTCCATGCTGGCATGGTTTGGACAGTTTGAGTGAGGTCTGGAAAGCCAGCAGCTGCACCAGGCTCCAGTCTGATCTGGCAGTGTTTCTACAGCTGGATGCCCTTCCTGACACCAACCTGAGAAGCCAGGAGGCTGCACCAGGCTCCAATCTGATCTGGCAGTGTTTCTACAGCTGGATGCTCTTCCTGACACCAACCACTCCGAGAGAGTGTAATGGGTGCTTTTTACATCCCACTGGCATAAGGGCCAGACTGGGGGCCCTAGCATCAATCATATTCAGATTGTGCTTTTTTATGTGCCACTGGCATGGAAGCCAGTCAGGCGACACTGTTATCGACTCATGCTTGAATGGTGTATTTTACATGCCACCGGCTCTGGAGCCAGTCGGGGGGCACTGGCATTAACCCCATTTAGATGGTGCCCTTTACATTCCACCTGAAGGAAGGCTGTCGCGTATATATATATATATATATATATATCATCATCATCATCACCATTATCATCGTTTAACATCTGCTTTCCATGCTGGCATGGGTTGGACGGTTTGACTGAGGACCAGCAAGCCATGGAGGCTGCACCAGGCTCCAATCTGATTTGGCAAGGTTCTACAGCTCGATGCCCTTCCTAACACCAATCACTCCAAGAGTGCAGTGGGTGCCTTTTACGTGCCAGTTAGGTGGTACAGGCATCAACCACACTCAAATGGTGCATTTTTTACGTGCCACTGGCATGGGTGCCAATCAGGTGCTACTGGCATCGGCCGCCACGACAATGACTTCACTTGCCTCAGCAGGTCTTCGCAAGCACAGTTTATTGCCCAGTGATTGAAGGATACTCTTAAATGGGCCAGTTATGTGACACTGACATAGGCCACGGTTATGGTCTCATCTCTTAAATATAGAACTGGACTACCTCATTGTCTGGAGATAAAAGGAAAGGCATGGAGATTGGGTTTCTGCTCCAAGAGTCAGTATCAGCATAACAATTATCCAACCTTATTTCCAGGAGACAAAGAAACTTATAAAAAATAGGCGCAGGAGTGGCTGTGTGGTAAGTAGCTTGCTAACCAACCACATGGTTCCGGGTTCAGTCCCACTGCGTGGCATCTTGGGCAAGTGTCTTCTGCTATAGCCCCGGGCCGACCAATGCCTTGTGAGTGGATTTGGTAGACGGAAACTGAAAGAAGCCTGTCGTATATATGTATATATATATATGTATGTGTGTGTGTTTGTGTGTCTGTGTTTGTCCCCCTAGCATTGCTTGACAACCGATGCTGGTGTGTTTACGTCCCCGTCACTTAGCGGTTCGGCAAAAGAGACCGATAGAATAAGTACTGGGCTTACAAAGAATAAGTCCCGGGGTCGATTTGCTCGACTAAAGGTGGTGCTCCAGCATGGCCGCAGTCAAATGACTGAAACAAGTAAAAGAGTAAAGAGAAAGAGAACACATTTATGAGCAAGGAAATTTGCATAATTTAAACAGAAAAAAGGGACGCCCTTGCACCTGCATCCTGTTTGCTACTTACATGCTCGCATCCAGGAACCGCAATATCATAGGAGTTTGTGTGAACAACCTGCTCTCCCAAATAGATTGGATAGCGGTTGTAGGAAAGTTGTACACGTTTACAGAAGAAATAAGGTTGACTGAAAAGTCTGTCGAAATCATGGGGCAAAGTCTTGTTGATGCTGTAAAACTTGATTCCATCTCCCCAGTTGCGCTGGATCACGGATTTTTCTATCTTGACTTCACCTACCACTGACTTTACATACATACCATGACCTGCAATGATAAGAAACCGAAAATTAAGTTAGAATAAAATTAAATTACGCACACACATATAGGCGCAGGAGTGGCTGTGTGGTAAGTAGCTTGCTTACCAACCACATGGTTCCGGGTTCAGTCACACTGCGTGGCACCTTGGGCAAGTGTCTTCTACTATAGCCTCGGGCTGACCAAAGCCTTGTGAGTGGACTTGGTAGACGGAAACTGAAAGAAGCCTGTCGTATATATGTATGTATATATGTATATATGTGTGCGTGTATGTTTGTGTGTCTGTGTTTGTCCCCCTAGCATTGCTTGACAACCAATGCTGGTGTGTTTATGTCCCCGTCACTTAGCGGTTCGGCAAAAGAGACCGATAGAATAAGTACTGGGCTTACAAAGAATAAGTCCCAGGGTCGAGTTGCTCGATGAAAGGCGGTGCTCTAGCATGGCCGCAGTCAAATGACTGAAACAAGTAAAAGAGTACACAAATATATGCACACCTCACTTCTTAACAGGACTTAAAAGATTGATTGAGTTGAACCCATCAAAATCGATGGCAAATTTGGTTCAAGATTGAAGAATCAGTACAATGAGCATTTCTAGGGCTGTGAGAAAAGACCTTCATATGAAATCATATGTGAGGAGATGCCATAACAGCCTAACTTCCCACCTGAAAACCATTTGAGCCGAAAGAAGTTCCAAACTTCTTAGTTACCTGAAACATCGGGGCAAAGACGTCTGCATCTTGATGGAGGAAAAGAATTTCATGGTAGATGAAACTGCAAACCGTCAAAACACCTGAGTGAAAGCACAGGATCTTTTCCAAGTTCCTTCAGCTATGCATAGCAAGAATCCAGCTTCCATTATGGTCTTTGGAGCTGTTGCAAGTGATGGGAAATCAATGCCTCCTCATTCAATTGAAGTGGTTCTTCAAATCAACACAGCAGATTATCTCGAAATCTTAGAAGTTTTGTTGCCTTGGATTAGGAAGCATTATGATGCAAGTCGAGTCTGGTTTGTACAGGACTCTGCACCAGACCTCTCTCTCTTTTGGAGACGCACTGAGCAGCTATACGCACACATACACACACAGCAGTAACTCCCACCTACCGAATTCAATCACAAAGCTCCGGTCGGCTCGGGGCTATAGCGGAAGACACCTACCCAAAGTGCCACACAGTGGGACTGAACCTGAAACCATGTAGTTAGGAAGCAAGCTCCCTAACCACACAGCCATGCCCGCACCTACCATTCTTCGAAAAGAGTGCAAGAATTTTTGAAGGGATTACTCATATTTTTTCCCTAAAGATATCTGGCCCTCTAGCTCACCAGATTTGAGTCTGTGTTATTTTTGGTTATGGGACACAGTTGAAGCAATATCCAAGGCAACTTCTCACAACTGTGTGTCTTCACCAAAGTGAACATTTGGCGAAATGAAAAAGGAAGAAACGGTTAAGGCATACGCATCATTTCGGAAACGGATTGTTTTGGTAAAGAAAGCAAATAGCTGTCACACTGAACTGAAATCAGAACTAAGCACTCCACAATAAATTGGCCTCTTTATAACATATACCACAAGCCTCGCATCGGTTTAATCTGATTTTGAGAAGACTCTTAGAGGCGATGCTGTTCTTGGGCTGTCGCTCAAAGACTAGAAACTGAAGAATAAAAACAACAACTCACCTCTGTTGTCTTGAATTGTACAATTTTGCACGTTGACTTTGCCAAGAATATAAGTGAAATTTAAGGCATCGTAGGCTCCGTTGGATATTGTGACATTGTCCATGAATGGTACAAAAGGACTGGCGCTAATAGAGGCATATGGATGGTTAATGCCCAGTACTCCTTCACGGAAGACATCCAAACCTGCATACTCTACGTCAGAGTACCAAATACTGGAATCAGATTCTTCCATCTTTGTGTTGATTGTTTCATTAGTGACAAATTGTGTGGAAGAATTATAGAACTCAATACCCCGCCAATGCGTCACGGCAACACCAGGCTGGAAACCTTCACACTCAAACCCGATTGTCTGCTGACCATCTGCAATTTTACAAAATTTGAAAATTCTTTGATTAAATCACTGTTTAATAAATTTACTGAATAAAAATATTCATAATGTTTAAGTTGTGTGTGTGTGTGTGTGTATGGATGTGAATGAATGCATGTGTATGTATATGGATGTGAGTGTGTGTGTGTGTGTGTGTATGTATGTATGTATGCACACATTTGTGTTTATATATATTTCTTTATTACCCACAAGGGGCTAAACATTGAGGGGACAAACAAGGACAGACAAACGGATTAAGTCGATTACATCGACCCCAGTGCGTAACTGGTACTTATTTAATCGACCCCGAAAGGATGAAAGGCAAAGTTGACCTCGGCAGAATTTGAACCCAGAATGTAACGGCAGACGAAATACGGCTACGCATTTCGCCCGGTGTGCTAACGATTCTGCCAGCTTCCTGCCTTATGTGTGTTTATATATTACATAGGCGCAGGGGTGGCTGTGTGGTAAGTAGCTTGCTTACCAACCACATGGTTCCGGGTTCAGTCTCACTGCGTGGCACCTTGGGCAAGTGTCTTCTACTATAGCCTCGGGCCGACCAAAACCTTGTGAGTGGATTTGGTAGACGGAAACTGAAAGAAGTCCGTCGTATATATGTATGTATATATATATATATATATATATATATATATATATATATATATATGTATGCGTGTGTGTGTGTGTTTGTGTGTCTGTGTTTGTCCCCCTAGCATTGCTTGACAACCGATGCTGGTGTGTTTATGTCCCCGTTACTTAGCGGTTCGGCATAAGAGACCGATAGAATAAGTACTGGGCTTACAAAAGAATAAGTCCTGGGGTCGAGTTGCTCGATTAAAGGCGGTGCTCCAGCATGGCCGCAGTCAAATGACTGAAACAAGTAAAAGAGTAAAAGAGAGTATCTCCACAATATAAGTCATCGACCACTCAGCACTAGAATGATAGGTTATTGTTTATATATATACAAGATGTCTCAGCAGTTAGTTAATGCCAGTTTAAATTTATCTTCAGAAGAGATTTGTGGAGGCGCAATGGCCCAGTGGTTAGGGCAGCGGACTCGCGGTCGTAGGATCGTGGTTTCGATTCCCAAACCGGGCGTTGTGAGTGTTTATTGAGCGAAAACACCTAAAGCTCCATGAGGCTCCGGCAGGGATGGTGGTGATCCCTGCTGTACTCTTTCACCACAACTTTCTCTCACTCTTACTTCCTGTTTCTGTTGTACCTGTATTTCAAAGGGCCGGCCTTGTCACTCTCTGTGTCACGCTGAATATCCCCGAGAATTACGTTAAGGGTATACTTGTCTGTGGAGTGCTCAGCCACTTACACGTTAATTTCACGAGCAGGCTGTTCCGTTGATCGGATCAACCGGAAACCTCATCGTCGTAACCGACGGAGTGCTTCTACCTTTCAGAAGAGATTTGAAACTCAGCCAACTTACCACAGATATGAAGCCCTGCTTTGATGGTTGTCCATCCAGAACATTCCGGGAGAGAATCTTCACTGCCTGTACAGTTTGGTTTTTCCAACAGTAGGTAATCAGAGACATTCTGAGAGAAGGAATGGTAAGTAAAGTTGCCTTTGAGGAACCCCAAGTGTCGACAAGTCACATTTGCATCTTCTTTGGTAAAACTGAAAGAAGAAAGGATATTAAAGGGAGGTAATACGCCTGTTTATGAATAGACTATCAGTGATTGGTTAGGAGTCATGGGTTGTAAGTGTACACTATGAAAGACCCTTGCCAGGTCAATATTACATATTGTCCATCTATTTTCTCTGACCACTATTCCTGGAAGCATTGTGGAGGCACAGTCCTCAGGTACTTCTTCTATAGAGTCCTATCAGAAGCAACCAACCTCACACTTTTCGGCTGGATTCCCATATGTGACCAACAGGGACTCTGCGGATCTTGACCGTTTGACCGACAGATTTAAAAAAAAAAATTTTTGTAACTAAACACTTTCAAACTTCAGACACTGATAGAATGTGTCATATAAAACATCTTTTACTCTTAGCATTTTTGAGGAAAACTTATATTTACGAAGTTATTTCATGTTGAAGTTGTCGTATTTCGGTAATTTCAACCAATCAATGACGTGTATTCAGCTGAATAAAATTACTGCCGTTGTTTGTCAACGTCAATTATCGTTTGTCACTGTTATTTATGACAACAGTAATATTGTCCTTAATGCCGTTTACCTCCACCCCCAGGTTAACCCAGATTGAGCAGATATATGATCAAATATATTCCATCCATGACCATCCCATCCTTTATTTAGACATAGTCTATCTATGTCTACATTATGTAGAATGTCCTTCCTGTTTCTCAACACAACAAAGTGTAATATCAGGGATTATTTCTAGCAGGGGGTGTGATCATACACAGTCTCTGTCATTGACTGCTATTTCTAGCATATCAACTGGTTGCATAGAGGCTCCATCGTCAGTTAATTAACACTGTATTCATGTCAAAGGTCACACCATCACCACCATCACTACGCCACCAGATACTACCACATCAACAGCAGCTAAAAACCACCCCACATACACTGCCATAACAACCAGAGGTCTACCACTCAACTACAACATATACCACCACATGAACCCAACAGCACACCACCTCTACATAAACTACATCATATCAACCACAATATACACCCCCAATGATATAAACCAATGCAATGTATCACCAACCACATCCTACCAGGACCACCACACACTACTTACTTGTTATAATTGGTGCAAACACCCCGCCATTTCTGCTGATAGAACAACTCCAACCTTCCGTCCATTGTTGTATTTCCATCCACAAGCCGAGCATCTGTCCTCCAGGGCCGTTGCTTCCCTACGACATCATCGTAGTCACGATCCTTCGTGAACACTATCCGTCCACCAACCTCTTCACTTCCCTGTATAGAATTAGACACAAGAAAATTATACATAAACACACACACACACACCATCTACTAATAGACATGTGATAACCAGAACCTGCAGAAGAGCCTCATGAGGACACATTTAGATTTCAATCCCTTTTATATATTAATACTCACACAATTTAAACGGGGTAAAAACCCAAGATCTGTCCCCTTGAAGCACATCCATTTATTCCAATACTAGCAGTATCGCCCAGCATTGCTCGGGTTTGTTTCGACCCTTTAGAGTTGGAATTTTTGAAAAGTAAAAATTTTGCATTATGTAGCTTGTTATTCTCTTTAAGTGAACATTTTTCTGGTTGAAATACACCAAAAATGGCGACACAGCAGTAAAAAAATCGTTAAAAAATAGGGATTTTCATAGAAAAAAAGCACCTTTTTGATGTAAATAATTTTGGTGTTAACATGGACCGATTTGAAGAGCAAGCCTTCTTCTATCATACTCTCAATTTTGGTCAACTTGCACCGCAGGGTCTCGGAGGAGATAGTGTTAGTTGAAGGTTACCAAATCTGCCATACACAGACAACTTCAGCTTTATATATATAGAGATTACAATCCAACACGGAATTGTTATACTTATGTGAGGTACATTCTAGAACATTGAACATTCTAGAAATATTGTTTAGAGGGTTTATCCTACATCAAAAGAGGAAGTTGGAAAAATTTTTGGTATTACATATTCACCGTTGTGGAGGCACATGGCCTAGGGGTTAGAGCAGCGGACTCACGGTCGAGGGATTGTGGATTCAAATCTCAGACGGGGCGATGTGTGTGTTTATGAGTGAAACACCTAAGCTCCATGCGGCTCCGGCAGAAGGTAATGGTGAAACTTCTGCTGACTCTTTCGCCACAACATTCTCTCACTCTTTCCTCCTGCATCTTGCAGCTCACCTGTGACGGACCGGTGTCTCATCCAGGTGGGGAACCTATGTGCCAAGGGAACCGGGAAACCGGCCCTTATGAGCCAGGGATGGCTCGAGAAGGAACAAACAACAACATATTCACTATTACACATTTTCGTTTGCTAACAACAATTACAAAATTGTACATGCAAGAGGTATCTACCATGTTTCTGCTACATGTTCAATTTTGTAATTCCTAATAGTAAATTAACCCCTTACCCGGTAGAAACGAATATATGCGTTTTGACCGAAATCGTTTTTTACTATTCTGGCAAGTTAACTCGTCAAAAGATAGATTCGCCAAAATCAACAGCAAACGAGTTCCTTCGTCTAAAAACGGGTTAACTCGTTTCTGCCCAAAGCGGTAATTTAAAATCAATATTATTGAATTAAAATTCATAATAAATAAGGTTTGAAATATACCTCGAAATCACCATTCAAAACATAGTAAAATAAAACAATTAAAAAATATGTCTGAAAAAATACATTTATCTTCAAAATAATTGTTGGGAAAGGGGTTAAACATGTGTAATAGTAAATTAATAATACCAAAGCATTTTCCAACTTCCTGTTTTGTTTTATATATATATATATATATATATATATACATATATATATATGTCAGAGGCCATGATAGATCGTTAGCCACTACACACATTTTTTTTCTCTCCTTGTTTTTTTCTGTGTCCCTTTCTGTAGAAGAGCATAGGCTCGAAACGTAAAAGACTTTTTCTATTCCTGAGCATTATACTAATACATCTGTTCGTTTTGTACACCAACTGTCTTCGTCTTTTGTTTTTTTCGTAAACTCTCCCTATACATATATATGTGTGTGTGTGTGTGTGTGTGGAGTTGAAATTTAGTGTGCGTTTGTGTGTGTGTGTGTGTGTGTGTGGTGTGTGTGTGTGGAGTTGAAATTTACAGAAAGTCAAAAGACAAAGACAGGTGTATAAACAACAAACAGGTGTATTAGTTCAAAGCTCGGGAAGGTGAGAAAGATTTTTACATTTCAAGCCTATGCTCTTCATCAGAAAAGAACACAAGGAAATAAACAAAGAGAGAAATGAAAAAAAACTTTATGAGATGGCAGTCAATCTTGGTGGATGGCTGGACAAAGGTGTGTCTGTGTGTGTATATATACACACACATACACACACACACACATACAATTGTTGGAGCATTAGCAACAGCCAGATATAAAGGATTGATTGTTTGTCGTTAGCAACAGCGGACACAAGAGCTGGCTGTTGAGTCATGAGACACAATAGAGATAAGGAGTGTCCAAGAGTACAGAACAACTCTGCTAATGGCAACAAGTGTACTCCTTAAGTACTCTATGTCAACTGATTTTATGGATAAAGCAACTAAAATAGCAACTTCAATATCAGAATTATCATGAATGCCAGTGAGAACCAATCCTGGTTCCTGATCATTCCTCCTGAAAAAAAAAGGAAGACGACACGCTGTTGACCATATCGAAGGGGAACTACAACAGGGTTGATGTTACTGACCTTTGGCTTTTTAATCTGGATACTCCAAGGAAGCACACACACACACACACACAAAATATAGGAATGACAGTCTGGCAATGTAAGGCCATATAGCATTGGAAACGGTTACAAAGACAGGTGTATAAACAACAAACAGGTGTATTAGTTTAAAGCTCGGGAAGGTGAGAAAGATTTTTACATTTCAAGCTGATGCTCTTCAGCAGAAAGGAACACAAGGAAATAAACAAAGAGAGAAATGAAAAAAAACTTTATGAGATGGCAGTCAATCTTGGTGTATGGCAGGACAAAGGTGTGTGTATATATACACACACACACACACACACACATACAATTGTTGGAGCATTAGCAACAGCCAGATATAAAGGATTGATTGTTTGTCGTTAAAAATAGATAAAAATATACCCAATGAAGTTTGAATAATTTTTAAAATCTTTTTAGATGAATTTGAAGACAAAAACCAAATGTATTTCATTGAGGTGTATTATATATTCTTACTTTACATTCCAAACAGATTCTCTAAGAATTCTTCAAAGAAAAAAAAATTAGTGCAGTTCTAATATAAGAGCTGGTCTCTCTTTGAATCGCAGGAAGTAGCACCAAATGAAATATTGGGTTGACGCATAATTATTGCGGCTTTTTTTTTTCAATAAATTTTATTCAACAAAAACAATAACATTTAACAAAAACATCTTTAAATGATTATTCCGGAGCATATTCACCATCTACTTCAATTTCTGCTTGGCGTTTTGTTTAAATTTTTTACTCTTTTACTTGTTTCAGTCATTTACTGTGACCGTGCTGGAGCACCGCCTTTAGTTGAGCAAATCGACCCCAGGACTTATTCTTTGTAAGCCTAGTACTTATTCTATTGGTCTCTTTTGCCAAACCGCTAAGTTACAGAGACGTAAACGTACCAGCATCGGTTGTGAAGCGATGTTGGGGGGATAAACACACACACACACATATATAAATATATATATACGACGGGCTTCCTTCAGTTTCCGTCTACCAAATCCACTCACAAGGCTTTGGTCAGCCCATGGCTATAGTAGAAAACACTTACCCAAAGTGCCACGCAGTTGGACTGAACCCGGAACTATGTGGTTCGTAAGCAAGCTACTTACCACACAGCCACTCCTGCGCCTTTTTGTCGAATAAAATTTATTACGCATCAACCTAATACAATGGTGGAGAGTCCATGAATGACATCTAGGAATACTCGGCCGGTAGTACTCACCGTGCGGTGCCTTGGGTAAGTCTCTGTAGGTGTGCAAGATTGACACTTAGTGTTCTCAGAGAATTAGCAACACTGGCAAGATCTGAAGATCGGGTTGTGTGAATGCTTGGATTTCTCATGAGAACGTTTTAATTTTGTTAGCAACATTTGAGACATATTGATTGTTGGATCATTAGCAACAGGCAGATATAAAGGACTGATTGTTTGTCGTTAGCAACAGCGGACACAAGAGCTGGCTGTTGAGTCATGAGAAACAATAGAGATAAGGAGTGTCCAAGAGTACAGAACAACTCTGCTAACGGCAACAAGTGTACTCCTCATGTACTCTATGTCAACTGATTTTATGGATAAAGCAACTAAGATGGGCTCTATGTGGTCAGTGCCTGCATGAAATAGCAGCAAATTTCCCCACCATCATAAAAGAAGGGCACATTAAATTATAGAGTCCGAGATAAACTGTGGCTGAATAACAAGAAATGGAAAAGCTTTGAGCATTTGTCGGCAAAATCAGAACAGGCATGTCTAAACAGAAATACTGTATGGAAAATTAGATAGATAGATACATACATACATACTGACATACATACACACATAAAAAGATAGACAGATAGAGAGACAAAGAGAAGACAGAAGGATAGATAGATAGATGCATACATACATATATACATACATAAAAGATATAGACAGACAGATACATATATATAGACACACACATCTACATACATACATAGACATAAAAAGACAGACAGACAGACAGACAGATAGATAGATAGATAGATAGATAGATGGGTAGATTGATTGCCCCAAACACGTTCACACCCAAATATCAAGCCATGACAAGGCCAGATCAAACCGACAAGAATATGAATAACAAGAATATTACTTACCCTAGCAATGAGGGTACCATTGACGATAAGTCCCTGACCAGGAGCGAACTCTAAACGACAGCCCGGTTCGATGTACAAGCAACCGCTGGGGGCAATTTGTATGGATCCTTTAATTTTGTGGGGGTTGTCCTTTTTCATCAAAGCTCGGGGTTGGTCTACGCGTCCTCCGTACGGGTATTTCGTTATAATCGGGGTCCAACATCGCCTGGGTATATAGTCGAGATAATATACCCTTCCGTTGGCTACAATTGGTTTGTTATCGCCTGTTCTCGGCGGTGGTGTTATTCCTTCTCGGGCTCGAACCCGTAACAACGGGGAAATGGAAATACAGAAGAGAAAGCCGAAGCAGACATTACAGAGTAACACCAGGTATTTCGCCATGCTTCCTGTCTACAGGTGGATCTTCTTTCCCCGAGTATACATATATATATATATTAGTACAGTAACTGAAATATAAATATGAATATATATATATATATTAGTCACTATACTGGAAGCGATTGCTTTTCAAGGATAATAATAGAAAAAAATAAAACTGAAAAGAAACGATAGGTTTTTAATCCGGGTCACTCGTCAAGGAGACACTTCGTCGAAAACAATTGTTTTTAAGTTCTCAACTTCCACCGTGACAACGATTATAAAAATGTGAGTTGTGGAAGTAGTAGTTTTTAATAATAATAATAATAATTAATTCTTTTTATTGGCCACAAGGGCTGACACTCATGATTAGTAAACATAAAGGAACAAAACAGGACGAAAGGTTACAAAGGGTTTTGTCCTTTTTTGAAAAAAAATCGAGTTTAACAACGAAAGATTGTAACAATAAAAACTCCAATAATAATAATAATAAATACTAGTTGGTAATAAGTAATGTGGGTCGTTGTGATGTTGTTTAGAGGGTCATTCAGTTGAGATGGCCCAGTTAGTGAATACCGCCCTGTCGACCTAATGAGTAACAATCATGGTTAATACAAACAGCAACAGAAAATCTACCTACCTGGATGTTAAAACATCTACATGTTTTTCATTTAAAACTGAACAGTCCGTTAACGCGCACCTGTTCGAATCCCCTGCGGATATATATATAGATATAAGTTTTTACATGAACTGTCCGAATAGGGGTATTTGTAAAAGTGGTCCCTGTAAGAGATAAGAAGTCTGTTTCCTCTGTTGTGGTTATTTTTTCTTTAAATCCGGTTGAATCGATGTGAGAAAACTTACCTGACCTAATTAGCTTTTTTTTTTTCTTTTACCTGTGGACTTAACACAGGTATCATAGGCAAGCATTGGTCATGTGACACGATCAGCCTGACATCTACCTGTGGGATTGTGAAGCGCTGAACAATAACAAGACAGAGAAAAAAGGAAAACTCACTCACTCTTACCGACTCGACCACGACCACCACCACTGCTTCAAACAATAACTTCAACAAAATGTCGAGGAAGGAATTTTTAAGCAGTCACTAGATCTGTTAGAAATAACAGTTAAATTCCCTCAATCACAGGCTGCCGTCATAAAAAATAATGGCTGAATACATCCATGTGCGTGTGTGTATATCTTTATATATAAAAGTCAAGTTGTGTGTCTGTCTCCTACGATTTAGATTCCTAACTACTCCCACATTTTGCGGTGCAGTTTAACCAAAAGCGGGTATCTTATAGTCGTGATTCATATCGAGCCCTTCTGGGTATTAGCGCGCGTCTACGATGAGTCTACGATTTTAAAAATAATTTACTATCATTTTTTTCCATTTTAATGCATTTTTTCGCTATTATATAAGGGAAGTAACTCTCTAAAAATGTCTACGATGAGTCAACGAGTTTTAAAAAATTTACCATCATTTTTTTCCATTTTTAATGCATTTTTTTTGCTATTTTTTGGCTATAACTCCCTAAAAATGCTTATATAGTTATTTCCCTTACAAACCCGAGCAACGCCGGGCGATAATGCTAGTATATATATATATTATATATTATCTATATAGTCTCTCTATATATAAAGCTGAAGTTGTCTGTGTGTGGCAGGTTTGGTAGCCTTCAACTAACACTATCTCCTCCGAGACCCTGCGGCACAAGTTGACCAAAATTGAGAGTATCATAGAAGAAGGCTTGCTCTTCCTTCCGTAGAAGAAAATATTCAAATTGGACCATGTTAAACACCAAAAATTATTTACATCAAAAAGGTCCTTTTTTACTATGAAAATCCCTATTTTTTACGATATTTTGACTGCTGTATCGCCATTTTTCGGTGTATTTCAACCAGAAAAATGTTCACTTAAAGAGAATAACAAGCTACATAATGCAAAATTTTTAGTTTTCAAAAATACCAATTCTAAAGGGTCGAAACAAACCCGAGCAATGCTGGGCGATACTGCTAGTAATCGATAAAATTGAACCAGTCTACAACTTGGAAAGAGTTACTCTTTTACTCTTTTACTTGTTTCAGTCATTTGACTGCGGCCATGCTGGAGCACCGCCTTTAGTCGAGCAACTCGACCCCGGGACTTATTCTTTGTAAGCCCAGTACTTATTCTATCGGTCTCTTTTGCCGAACCGCTAAGTGACGGGGACGTAAACACACCAGCATCGGTTGTCGAGCAATGCTAGTGGGACAAACACACACACATGCATATATATATATATATACATATATACGACAGGCTTCTTTCAGTTTCCGTCTACCAAATCCACTCACAAGGCATTGGTCGGCCCGAGGCTATAGTAGAAGACACTTGCCCAAAGTGCCCCGTGGTGGGACTGAACCCGGAACCATGTGGTTGGTAAACAAGCTACTTACCACACAGCCACTCCTGCAGTTAGACCATAAATTAAGTTTAAGTATTTTCGTTAATGAAGGAATATTCCTATCCAGAATATTTTTGCTCAGTATACCGATATCCGATCCATAAAGACAGATAAGACGGTGAGTAGGGTTATTGAAGAAGTTGGGTTTGTGATCCTTTAAGACAAAATGTGGTTGCTTTGGAGATAAAGGCTCAGTTTTCATTTGTAAATTATATTTTCCCATTATTTCCTTAACCTCTAGATTGGCCTCTCAGATAGTGTTTTTACTCGTAGTCTTGTATTTCTCTCAGTTCAGGGTCCGGTAACACCACACAACTGCCGTGGTAGGTCTCGATGCTGTAACATTTTGGGTCTCACAAAAGCCTGTCCCGAGGTCAAATCAATCACAAGGCGACACTTCTGGCCGGCAGTTCTAACCATCCACATGTATGCTGTTAATTACAATCCTTTTACATCTCAGGATTGGGATTTCTGTGGAATATTCGGCCGGCAGTTGCCCCTTAACAACCCCGCCCCCTTCTAGTTTTCCGACTCTTGTCATTCGTTACCTTATTATTATCCTTCTTGCGTGTAGGGCAGTTAAAACATGTCCCACACTCTCTCCTATGAGTGACCTTTCTGCTACCATCCTGCTTTTGCTCTCTCTTCAGGCAGTAACGATCTTGCATCTTGTGTCCTGGCTTCACACACTGCCAAAATTCATTCCAACCATCTCTTGGTCATTCTTCTTCAAGCAGGTTTCTCTTTTATGTCCGACCTAATCGCAGCACCAACAACTTTCATTAAATTTTCCTGCTTTACGTACTTGCCCCATCCTTGCTTTGAATCCGGAACTGTAGTCCACCTGAAATCTTCTTGTGCTAGAACTTACACACAACTCAAATTCCAGAGTTTTAGCCAATGCCTCTTGCATAGTATGCGGCTGTGCTTGTTTCACTTGAACTTTGAACTCTGCACTGCCCTGTCCAAAACTTTGATAAACTGCTCTTTCTGAAGGAGAGCAAAAAGTTCCTGAGTAAGCGGGTGTAGTGATTCTCCTCTAGCCCTTAAGCGGGTCCGAAATCGTACCCTGTACACATCACTCAAAACATAGTGCCATATCTTCTCTCTAACACTTCAACTAGGGAAGAATAACAGCTTCCGTCCTCCACCGACAACTGGTCCAGGACCTCAAGAGCAGAGCCCTTTAGACTAATAGCAAACGGAACTGCTCTTTGACCATCGTCCCATCCATTCTGATCAGCCAAAAGCTCAAACTAGATACGGTAGGCCTCCCATGACACCTTGTCGTCAAATTCTTTTAGCTACTTTTTAATGGGGATTCTACTGCGGCCTCATACTTTTTCGCACCAATGTTTTGACTTCTTAAAGCTGCACAAAATTTTTTCCTATCTTTTAACGAGATCTTCACCAAAAGATTCTACTCATCTAGTTCTTTTCAATAGCCATAATTAAAATACGGTTTTTCTGTTAAATAACGAAAAAAATTACACCGCCGGAAGTTGTTGTTGATAAACAACGGCAGTAATTTTATTCAACTGAATACACGTCATTGATTGGTTGAAATTACCGAAACACTACAACTTTACCGTGAAATAACTTCCTAAATATAAACTTTTCTCAAAAACGCTAAGAGTAAAATATGTTTTATATGACACATTCTTCCAGTATCCGAAGTTTGAAAGTGTTTAGTTACAAAGAATTGTTTTTTTAAATCTGTCGGTCAAAAGGTCAAGATCCAAAACACTTTATGGAAATTGCGAACAAATTGGTTTCAGTGTGGCGATACCATTTCCGAAGGATAGGCCATACTTTTACTTCTGACACCAAATGGAATCAACTGAAACCAGAATCGAAAGAATTGAAGCTTTGGTAACATATCAAAGCTGACAGGCTGAAGAACTGTTTGGAATGGCAGATAATTATGGAACAACATCGAAAAGGCAAAAAACGATGAATCCTCGTAGAATATCCTGGAAGAAAGCATTGATGGAATCTCAAAGAGGCAACTGACGACAATGATTCCATGTTTGGTAGATTAAGAAAAAATCCATTTGAAAGTTAATAATGGAAGAGCAAATATACAAATACATATTTATTAAAGATGGCAGCACTGGAATAACGGCTGCAAACAAGAAGAAGAAGAAGAAGAAGAAGAAGAAGAAGAAGAAGAAGAAGAAGAATTGGAAGAAGAAGAAGAAGAAGAAGAAGAAAAAGGAGGAGGAGGAGGAGGAGGATGGGGGAGAAGAAGAAGAAGAAAAAGGAGAAGAAGAAGAAGATAGATAGATAGATAGATAGATAGATAGATAGATAGATAAATAGATAGATAGATAGATAGATAGATAGATAGATAGATAGATAGATAGATAGATAGATAGACAGACAGACAGAGGTGCAGGCAGGCAGGCAGACAGATAGGCAGTCAAACAGACAGACAAGTTCAGTGACGTAATGTGTCCGACAAAACGGTAGAATCTGTCTTTTCTGCAAATGAGAGATGATTTTGAGAATTGTTGGTGAGAATAAAAATAAAAAAAAGAATTCTACGCTTCGTTTGTGAAATCATTGAAGCGAACAACATTGAAGAATGAGTAAATAATTCGGTAAGAGTCACAGAGTGAAGAATGGCAGAATGAAAATCGAAGAATTCGGTTTTGAGTAAAAACGGACACTGACGAATTATTTGGATGAATTCGTCACACGGAGTTCGTTAGACTGCTTTTGTTTTGGAATTACATGGAAGGTCGGACATTAAGCAACGTCACGTGGAAGGAAGGGAAAAAAATACGACGTGAGAAAGGTTGCTAAAGATATGTTTAGATTTGGATGGAACCGTTTGTAATTCTTAAATTTAGCCATTATTTACTGTTGTTGTTGTTGTTGCTGGTGTTCTTGTTAATGAAGGTTCTTCAGCCACAAGACAGACACGATCCCATTTCTTTATTACCCACAAGGGGCTAAACATAGAAGGGACAAACAAGGACAGACATAGGTATTAAGTCGATTACATCGACCCCAGTGCGTAACTGGTACTTAATTTATCGACCCCGAAAGGATGAAAGGTAAAATCGACCTCGGCGGAATTTGAACTCAGAACGTAGCGGCAGACGAAATACCTATTTCTTTACTACCCACAAGGGGCTAAACATAGAAGGGACAAACAAGGACAGACATAGGTATTAAGTCGATTACATCGACCCCAGTGCGTAACTGGTACTTAATTTATCGACCCCGAAAGGATGAAAGGTAAAATCGACCTCGGCGGAATTTGAACTCAGAACGTAGCGGCAGACGAAATACCTATTTCTTTACTACCCACAAGGGGCTAAACATAGAAGGGACAAACAAGGACAGACATAGGTATTAAGTCGATTACATCGACCCCAGTGCGTAACTGGTACTTTATTCATCGACCCCGAAAGGATGAAAGGCAAAGTCGACCTCGGCGGAATTTAAACTCACAACGTAACGGCAGACGAAATACCGCTAAGCATTTCACCCGACGTGCTAACGTTTCTGCCAGCTCGCCGCCAAGACAGACACGATCCACTTGACCTCTGACCAAACAGTTTTCCCTGCAGCCGCCTGCAGTGGTAGTATCGTTAAAACGTCGGACAAAAATATAGCTTTGGTTAAATTCGGTGTTGGATATTTTCACTTTGACCGGCAGATTTAAAAAATAATTTCTTTGTAACTAAACACTTTTAAACTTCGTATACTGGTAGAATGTGTTACATAAAACATCTCTTTCTCTTGGCTTTCTTGAGACAATTCTGTAAGTTTGTAAACTCTGACAAACCCGTCTGACAACACATCCGTGCCTGTAGAGTTTATCCCGAACCGGTAGCACCCCGCGGTAGCACTACTAGACCAAGGACATCTGAAAATTATCAACGATAGTTCCCGATCGGAAAGTGATCCGGAACAGACTAGCCAGTTCGTTCTCGTCGGCGCCTAGGGTCTCCCCGAGAACGTCATCGCACCTCCCCGCCACTAATTCTCTATAAATGTCTACAGCAGAAGAACCACCGATCCCATTGCCCGACTGGTAGAGGCTTGTGAGCGCCTGACGACATCCTAGGTGCCAGGCGCCCAGTCTCGGTCTTTTCTTCACCCAGGACTGCAGCTCCGTCAAGGAAACGAACTACGGAAAGACAAGCCTTACCGTCCAGAAATCGTTGCCGGTGGCGTAACCTAAGCGCGCGTCTGCGCATTAGGAGTCACGGCACACCTAATCCACCCCCCTGGGGATGCTGGCAACAGACTGACCGCCTGACCATTGGAGCGCGTCCCTTTCACATGAATTTGAATAGGAGACGCTCCAGCCTGGTCAAGCAGTAACTGGGACAAGGCACGACGATCAGGCGATAAATGATAACAGAGGCGGGATCTTTTCTGTTTGAAGGCCAGATTTTCCTAGTTAACTAAACAATTTGAAACTTCGTATACTGGTAGAATGTGTCAAAAGAAAACATAATTGTAAACCAAAATGAAAACGGAATTGTAATTTCTAAGTTTAACGTTGTTTAATAATTCGAATTTTAACCAATGATATTCTTTCTTTCGACTTCATATCATTTACTGCTCACAAAATAGCTGTCTACGTCACAGTAACACTATGCAGCTAATAATTTCAAATGAAAACAGACAATACGATTGGTTAAAATTCGCAGATTTAAACTACGTTTAAACTTATAAAATACATTTTTGTCAAAAAAACTAGTTGAAATTAATGTTTTCTTTTGACACATTCTACCAGTATACGAAGTTTCAAATTATTTAGTTAACTAGAAAATCTGGCCTTCAAACTGAAAAGATCCCAGAGGCGATATAAGCATTCGCCACCTCTGCCTGACCTTCAGAGACAGCTTTCTTTCAGCCTATTTCTGGGCAAGACTGGCCACCCTGTTCGCCACGTCGTCCCAGTTCTTATCAACCTAGAGGTCGGGACCAAACAAGACCCCAAGCACTTTAAATGGTCCGTCGGTACAGCGTCCGACGACACCATATCCGATGGCATCGTCCTAACTCTCCAGGAGCCCAGCCGCAAACCAACCGATTTATCGGCGTTGGTTTTAGCCCTTGCAACCGACTCATTTTCCTTTAGGATGGTGCCGAGACGTCCGACACCATGAGAATTGTAATCGCTGTTGTCTTTATCAATATAATTGGTTTGGAAGAAAATTACGTCAAATCTCTGGTGCACATGGTTTGAGGAGGGTCAGGAAGTCAGCACAGAAAGTAAATGTTTTTAATTAACATAGATCTGTGAGTGTGTGTGTGTGCGTACGCTCGTCTGAAGAATGATTGCTGAAATGGGTTGTAACACGTAGGATATTGAGTTCAACACTATAAATATAATCAGCCTAAGACATGCATTGAGTTCTTTTTTGAATCGTGGTCCTCTAATCATGGGATTAAGTATACACACACACACACACATATACATACATGCACACGCATACATACATATATACATACGTACATACATACACACATACATACATACATGCACACATACATACACACACATACACACACATATATACATACATGCACACGCTTACATACATACATACATACATACATACATACATACATACATACATACATACATACACACATACATAATACACACATACATACATACATACATACATTTAAACACTCATTCATACGTACAAACGTATCTATGCCTTCTTAAACACAGAGGTATGCATACATACTCAACTATATATGCATATATATATATGCAGAGAGAGTGTGTGTGTGTGTGAGAGAGAGAGGGGGGATATACACGCACATACATATATACACATGTACATACGCACACATATGCACAAGCACGGGCATGCTCTGAAACACACACATACACAGACACTTATACACACATATAATGTGTGTGTGTGTGTGTGTGTGTGTACACATAGATACATGCATACAATCATTAGACAGGAAACATGGAAATTGTCTTTAAATGGCAGGAAAAATTCTGTAAACTTAATTAATTAATGACGTAATTAGTTAATTACTTCACACACACGCACATTTCTACGCGCGCGAACGCACGCACGCAAACACAGATAACCGCACGCACACACAGATAACCGCACGCACACACACACGCACACACATACAGGTAAACACACACACACAGAGGCAAACACACACATACACACACAGTTGTACACAATAAAACAGCTAAAGACACAATTACGAATCTTCCTGTTCCAAAGTGAAATCTTGTTGCTCTGTCTGTGCGTCGCCCCGCTACCAAATTAAACCACCAATTGACCTGGCCAAAGGTCAAAGTCACGCCAATATTTTAGTAAAGCAGACACTAATAGACAAGAGAGTTTAATTAATTTAATTACAGTTTTAATGATGAGAAAAACCATTATTTAAATTGCTAATTGTGATAAAAAGAAATCGCACACAAGGGCGATAACCCAGAGATTTTAATTAATAAAAAGCTTTCAAATGTAAGTGTACAGGCGCATGCGTGACTGTGCAAAAAGTTTGCGTCCCAACCGCATGGATCTGGGTTCGTTTCCACAGTATGGCACCTTGGGTGTCTTCTACTATTGTCTTGAGCCAACCAAAGCATTGTGAGAAAATTTGGTAGACGGAAACTGAAAGAAGCCCAGATCTTTGTGGTTTTTGTCACTGTCTACAATTTTGTCCGAATTGTGTTCAAATTTAGTGTTTGGATTAAGTTTTGTATACTACTTATGAAAATATAATTTGTTTTTCCTATAAAGCCATAATTAAAAAGTTATTAGACTTTAAAATTAGCGAAATTTGAGTATTATTGCTAATCAGAAGCGAGTATTTTTCACAACACTGTGGCGAAGAAATCTGTTTCTATAGTAACCAAAGCAAGAAGCACCACGTGTTACATAGCTGATTGCGAAGAACTCAGATTCCATAGAAATCAAAGATGTTGTGCATGCGCACAAGGAGTGTAACCACCACGTGTTCTATAATTGTTTGTTTTCATAACAGATGGGACTCACACTCAACAAACCGAAAGTACCTGGGCATCTTTAAAGGCGTGGAAACAAACGCTGGTGTGGGACACACCGTTCCATGGTTCACTCTTATCTTTGTGAATTTATGTGGAGAAGGAAATATGAGAAAGATAATTTATTTTATAAAATCCTAGAGTGTATCGCAAACTTTCGTTCTTGAATTTTTTTAAACTAATAAATGTCTGTTTTAAGCAATGTTTTGACTGTTATTTCTAGCAACTTCTGTTGGTTTGCTCGTAGCTTTTAAATATATAATTTGCTCGCGAATGATTTAATGTTTTCCACTGTTAACTTTGCTCGTGTATATTTTAATGTCTTGACCGTTATTTCTAGTAACTCCTGTTGGTTTGTTCGTAGCTTTTAGAAATTTAATTTGCTCGCGAATGTTTTAATGTTTTTCACTGTTTACTGTAGCTAGTTTAATGTTTTCAAATGCTTGTCCCTCCGCCCACTCCGGTGATAGAAGAGGCAGTTTTCTGATTGGATGAAAATTCTGAAAATTACCAAATTTTAAACACCTGTAACATTTTTGCAAAACTTTTCTGGAATAAATGAATAACAAATTTGGATTCAGCTTTGATCTTGTGCTGCAATTAAAAATCCTTCAGTCTCTGCTTTGAGTCCTGAGCTTCTCAGCCATTATTGGGATTTTGCTTCGTCTATCTCTTTTCTGTTCAGTTTAACCCAGAGTTTGCCATGAAGGGGCTTTTCTTGCTATCGTTTTATCATGATCCGTTGCTGTTCCAATTTTAGTTTGGATTTCAGTTGTTTTACAGGTTTTGTTGCTTCTTCTTTTTCTTCATAATTGTTAGGTAGTATGACTTCTTTTTTGTATTTGTCAGCTTCCTTAAAGACTAAAAACAGTTTTTTGTTTTGTTCGTGTTTTGTGGTGATTTGTATCGGTTTTCCTTGCTTCTGATGTAGGTATTTTGTAGTTCTATAGTGGTTATTTTGTAATCGTTTTCTAGCTGTATAAGGCCTCTACCACCTTCCATACGTTGTATATATAACCTTTCTATTTCAGATTTTGGGTGGTGCATCCTAAATCCTGTCATTATTTTTCTTGTTTTCCTATCTATTTTGATTAATTTATTTATTGTCCAGTTAAGAATATTGTTGCTGTAACTTATAACTGGGACGGCTAGAGTGTTGATACCTATTATCTTGTTTTTCACATTGAGCTCTGATTCCAGTATTAATCTAATTCCTCTATAGTATTCTTTTTTTCTTATGTTCTCTTTCATTTGTTTGTGTTGTATCGTATCTCGTTCATTGATTCCTAAATATCTATGTCTGGCTTTGGTCTAATTCTCTTATTTCATTTGTTTCATCTAGTGAAATGTTGCTACTCTTAACTAGTTTCCCTCTTTTCAAGGTTGCTTTGGCACAATTTTTGAAGCCAAATTTCATGTTTATTTCTTTGGTAAATCCATGTATTATTATTATTATTGTTGTTGTTATTATTATTATTGTTATTATTATTATTTTAGATTGGCTCAGTTTCGATTTTATTCCGGGTAGGAGTTTTATGTGGGTAGCAGGTTACTACCTGAGGTATCCACGGGTTTTCAGTAATCTTACAAGTGCTAAGGACCCTCCTGATAATCTTTGCGGTCCCTAAGAGACAAACTTTCTGCAGCAGTTCTTCCGGGCATTCTATTACAATTTCCTTCAGCCAATATTATTATATTATTATATTATTATTATTATTATTATTATTATTATTATTATTATTATTATTTTAGATTGGCTCAGTTTCGATTTTATTCCGAGCAGGATTTATATGGGTAGCAGGTTACTATCTGAGGTATCCACGGGTTTTCAGTAATCTTACAAGTGCTAAGGACCCTCCTGATAATCTTTGCTGTCCCTAAGGAGTTTTTCTGGGCATTCTATTCCAATCTCCTTCGACCAATATTATTATTATTATTATTATTATTGAGTGAGAGAGCAGTTCATGCCATCAAAGTGACACAGGGGTAAAATATACGAAGCCCAATATACCCATCATGACTACCTGTCTGATAAAGGTACACCAGGCACATGCATCACAACCATATGTGCGCGACATGGTGATCTCATATCAAGATAAACAGCACATGACCTTGCAGGTGGGGCCCAGTTAGAATTTTCTTCAGGTTGAGTAGCCCATCCCGCTCAAACGGTCCCTGAATAAGGGTTGTTTAAGGATGTTGAAAGAACCACCCATGTTTCCAGAGGTGAACTATTCAAACCCCAAAGAATCCCTCTCAACACATGGCTATGATGCTCCCCCACTACTTCTGCTCGTGATCAGAGATGCACATATCTTCAGCCACTAAGGGACATGCTCAACTGGTTAAGGTCAAACAACTGACAAGCAAATCTGTGGTATTGAGCAGAATATTTGCTGTAGCCCATCTTTTATACCAAGACAAAAACAATGTACACGATAACACCTCCAATCAATTAAGATCAGAAGCCATGAGAGCCATGGCCTGGTACTGCATCAGGGCATTTATTATTATTATTATTATTATTATTATTATTATTATTATTTTATTATTATTATTAATATTATTATTATTATTATTATTATTATTATATTATTATTATTAAAAAGAATTAAGTCTTGTAATTAGATCGTTTAATTATCTTTTAATTATCTTAAATTAATTTTACATTTTTCACTTTTTCATTTATTTTATTTTTTATTTTTATTTTTCTTAAATATATCTTAATTATTATTTTCATTTTTAAATATTTACTCTTTTAAGGAAAGTAATCTTTTTGAACTAGAATATCTTCCTTAGTAAGAAATATTCTGGTTATTTTCCTCAACAATTCTGTTTAACTCAACCTGTCTTTTTCAACTCATAGTTTATATTTAGAATTAATTCTGACCAAATGACAGTTCCATCGTGACCGAAATAGAAATATCTCTACTGAATAGCTTGATTCTACTTAACTCACCTGTATATTTGAATTGGTTAGAAATAGTTTAAACAAGGTAAGGATTTTGCCATAAATATTCTTCTAGTTGCGAAGTAGGATTGAAAAAACAAAATAACATATTCCAATTCTCTCATGATCCGTTAAACACAGAACCTAAGTCAGTCAGCTAAAACATTTCCCTAAGGCGCAGGAGTGGCTGTGTGGTAAGTAGCTTGCTAACCAACCACATGGTTCCGGGTTCAGTCCCACTGCGTGGCATCTTGGGGAAGTGTCTTCTGCTATAGCCCCGGGCCGACCAATGCCTTGTGAGTGGATTTGGTAGACGGAAACTGAAAGAAGCCTGTCGTATATATGTATATATATGTATATATATATATATATATATATATATATATATATATATATATATATATTATATATTATATATGTATGTATGTGTGTGTATATGTTTGTGTGTCTGTGTTTGTCCCTCTAGCATTGCTTGACAACCGGTGCTGGTGTGTTTACGTCCCCGTCACTTAGCGGTTCGGCAAAAGAGACCGATAGAATAAGTACTGGGCTTACAAAGAATAAGTCCCGGGGTCGATTGCTCGACCAAGGCGGTGCTCCAGCATGGCCGCAGTCAAATGGCTGAAACTGGTCAAGTATAGTTAGTCTTATTACTATCCGTTAAAACACAATATCCCAAACTTTTCTGCCTCGAGGCACCGCTGCCAAGCCTTTCAGAAATCCGTGGCACCCCTATTAGAAAGATCTAATATGACAGTTGTTTTTTGATTCAACATCTATATAACAAGACTTTGTCTGTGGATAATAACATCTGTGTAAGAAAACTATGTCACTGGAATTGATAATAATTTTTTTTTCTTTATTTCACCAATGTTGATGTAATAAGCATAAAATGGATGAGAATACAGAAATGTAATAGACAACAATACGAAATATAAGATGGCAATAATATTCATTGTTAAAATAATATGAAAAGGTGTTTTTGACTCTAAATGATCAATCATGATACAACATACGTATTACTCTTTTACTTGTTTAAGTCATTTGACTGTGGCCATGCTGGAGTACAGCCTTTAGTCGAGCAAATCGCCCCCAGGACTTATACTCTATAAGCCAGCATCGGTTGGCACGCGAAGTTGGGGGAACAAACAGACACACAAACATATACCCACACATACATATATGTATACATATATACACGACGGGCTTCTTTCAGTTTCCATCTACCAAATCCACTCACAAGGCTTCAATTGGCTCAAGGCTATAGTAGAAGACACTTGCCCAAGGTGCCGCTCAGTGGGACAGAACCCGGAACCATGTGGTTGGTAAACAAGCTACTTACCACACAGCCACTCCTACATCTATATATATTTTTATTTCTTTATTGCCCACAGGGGTCTAAATTTAGAGGGGACAAACAAGGACGGACAAAGGGATTAAGTCGATTACTTCGACCCCAGTGCGTAACTGGTACTTATTCAATCGACCCCGAAAGGATGAAAGGCAAAGTCGACCTCGACGGAATTTGAACTCAGAACGTAACGGTAGACGAAATACCGCATTCTGCATAATCTTCAGTGATCACGAAGAGAAAAAGTTGCAGTATGTCTTCCTGGGGCACTCTGGTTTTGACGTCAAGGCAAAATTTTGATGTGACAATTTTGTGGTCACTACTTACTCCTTAAAAGATACTGTAAAACTGTGTTTAAGGTGCTATTCGCACATTTCTTGTTGACTAGAAATAGGTATTTCGTCTGCCGTTACGTTGTGAGTTCAAATTCCACCGACATCGACTTTGCCTTTCACCCTTTCGGGGTAGATTAAATAAGTACCAGTTACGCACTGGGGTCGATGAAATCGACTTAATCCGTTTGTCTGTCCTTGTTTGTCCCCTCTAAGTTTAGCACCCATGGGCAATAAAAAAATAATAATTTTTTTTTATCGAAATAGCTAAACAAATGTTGATTATGATCAAAGGGAAATAACTCATCTAGAACTTTTTAAAATTATCTCCCTTATATTGATTATTTGCTTGACAAAAATTTATGCGTATTGGCATGTTTTTCATTTGTGTGTGTGCGTGTTTGTATGTGTGTGTGTGTGTGTTTACTGGTTGAAAGAGTGAGTTGACCATTTTCCCGTCGGATCAAAAGACAACTTAGCAATTCCATAAATGCAAAATCGTGAATTAAATATCCGACTGAATTAAATACGAGTGATTAAAGTGATGCCCCAGCATGGCCGTAGTCCAAAGACTGAGAAAAATAAGAATAAAAGAACAGAAGATGTTTTCAACTGAGAAAATCGAAATTACGAAATGGGACAAAGCAGAATGCTGAGTCACGCATGGATTGTCTGCCTTATTTTCAGGGGAGATAACCTCTAAACACACCTAACCTTTCATTGTTCCAATTTCCTTGACTGGTTCGATTCTCGCAGTAAGAAATCGTGGGGTAGAAATTTCATATAGTTTAGAGTCGATATGTTTTTTTTTTTGCTTTTTTTTTTTATAAATGAAATTGGATAGAAGGGAAACGGTAAGGAAACCCTACTGAATGGTCTATCAGTGATTCAAAAAACACTGCTTTGTCGCACTCGCTGATTCTACCTGAGGTTACGCACGTCTCTAGAATACTCTCTCTCTCTCTCTCTGTCTATATGTGTGTGTGTGTGTGTACGCAGGCACGGCTATGGGCTCGGGTTCGGTTTCGCTGAACGGTATTTTGGGCGAGCGCACGCGCACACACACACACACACACACACACATTCATATCGAACCATCTTCTTACAGTTTGTGACTACGAAATATATATATATATATATATATATAGACACAACCCACACATATATATGTATGTGTGCATGTATGTATATACATATATATACATGCATACATACATACATACATATAAATATATATATATATATATATATATATATACACACACACACACACACACACACACATGTCATACAATGATCCCCTCATTCTATGCAATGATGATCTCCGTGTCCCCCGAGGGATCCCTGTCGTCTCCTGCCTAATTGTATCCGAGTGTCATAATGTCCAATACAACCCCAGCGCTGTTTCACTGTCCAAAAGTGCATTCTTAATCAAGACGCGGACACAAGATGACCAAACAACGCGTGATGAAGTTGCTTTGTGGTCATCTTCTTGCCCTGGCTGACCACTGAAATCATTTATGGTCATCTCCTGTAGAGAGCCGTCTTCTAGACTTTTCTGTTTAGAGAGAATTTGTTAGTGAAAGCATGGTGGTAGTGGCGGTGGTGGTGGTGGTGGGAGTGATTGTTGGAGTTTTGCTTCGTCAGAAGTTCTATTGTTGGGTCACACAGAACCTGATCATACCCTACGCCCACGGAAGTATAACAGATATAATATATATTATATATATATGTTATATATATATATTATATTATAATATATATATATATATATATATATATAAATTTATATGTATATATATATGTATTATATATATATTATATATGTGGGTTGTGTATGTATATATATATATAATATATATATATATGTTTTATTTATATAGGTATAATATATATATATAATATTATATATAATATAATATATATATATATATATATATTAATATATATATATATATTGTGTGTGTATATATGTTTTATATATATGTATATATATATATATATATATATATATATCTATATCTATATAGATATATATATATACATATGTATGTATGTGTGTCGTTGAAGGCCTTTCGTGGTATTCTTCCGCAGGTAGACAATTCGTCAGTCGATACTAAAGAGTTCTCTTGTGTCAGGCACCGAACTCGTATTTAATTCCGGGGTAAATAGCAATATGCGCACACCGGATATGATTACACGTATATCAACGCATAAACACACACATACACACACACATACACACACACGTATACGCACACAAACGCATATACGCATACACACGTACAGGCACACGTGCTAAAAATCAAACATACACAACACACACACACACACACACACACATACGATCAAAGACACACATTCTCACGCAGGCGCTCGCACACTACTCGCATGGTCCCATGCAAACATCTGCTCACACACACACACACACACACACACACACACACACACGAGTCCTGTGTTAATTAAACAAGATTCCATGAGAATATGCTGAACTTCCACAAAGTTGAAATGAATTACAATGAAATTTTACAAAATTTATTTTATTTAGGCGCAGGCGTGGCTGTGTGGTAAGTAGCTTGCTTACCAACCACATGGTTCTGGGTTCAGTCCCACCACTGCGTGGCATCTTTGGGCAAGTGTCTTCTGCTATAGCCCCGGGCCGGACCAATGCCTGTGAGTGGATTTGGTAGACGGAAACTGAAAGAAGCCTGTTATATATGTATATATTATGTGTGTGGCGTTTGTGTCTGTGTTTGTCTCCCTAGCATTGCTTGACAACTGATGCTGGTGTGTTTACGTCCCCGTCACTTAGCGGTTCGGCAAAAGAGACCGATAGAATAAGTACTGGACTTACAAAGAATAAGTCCCGGGGTTGATTTGCTCGAGTAAAGGCGGTGTTCCAGCATGGCCGCAGTCAAATGACTGAAACAAGTAAAAGAGAGTTACCCCAAAATTAGTGTCCATCAATGGTTTCATGAATCAATTATGCATTACATCTAATATATTATGATTTCTATACAAACAAATTACTATGCTATACGATTTCTATATGAATGAATTATTATTGTTATTATAATTCATTTTTTCCGACTCTTTACGTTCTGGTTTCAAACGCCATCAAGGTCGACTTTGCCTTTCATCCTTTCAGGATCGATACCAGCTGAACTCTAGCGTTGATGTTATCGACTTACCCCTCCCCTCAAAATTGCCGGCCTTGTGCTAAAATTTGAAACCATTATTATTGTTGTTGTTTTTGCTGTTTCTATTGTTGCGTTTGCTGTTGTTGTTGTTGTTTCACCGACTGATTTTTTCTTGGAGTGTTCTTGCTTTTATACTATCCAGAAGGAAAGATATATCATGGAGTACAATAGATTTAGTTGGTGGTCTTATCTTTATTCTAGCTTTTGGTAGAAGAGGTTAGAAAGGGTCAAGTGGTGAAGATGTTATTTCGGCCTAGCTAAAGGCATCTGGAAAATGCAAACCGCTGTTAGAGATAAACCATTGTTCCACCGTGGGAAAAGTTCTGTTGCAGTGTTAATTTAAATTCGGCTATGGTGGATCGAATCCACTTCATGCATGCAAGATCTACTACATACTCTATAACACCTTATACAACGGCGCGTGGCCAATGGTTAGGGTGTTGCACTCACAATGGCAGGATCGCGGTTTCGATCCCCACACCGACGGTGTTTTGTGTTCTTGAGCAAAACACTTCATTTCACGTTACTCCTGTCCACTCAGGATAACCTTGCGATGGACTGACGTTCCGTTCAAGCGGAATGTTTGCCTCCCCACCTAACCTATGGGGAGGCACCATTCGAAAGCTACAACAATGCGGAAGCGCATTGTGCCCAGCGGTGTATCACAACATCCGATAGTCTGGTCGATACACCGATAAAGCCTCTATAATAATATTATACACTGTATTATCTTTATATGACATAATAAGGCCTTTATATTGGTAAATCGTGATATATTTATAATCCTTTCTACTAAAGGCACAAGGCCTGAAATTTGGGGGGAAGGGCCTAGTCGAATACATTGATTTCAATGTTTCACTTATACTTATTTTATCGATGCCGAAAGGATGAAAGGTAAAGTCGACCTCGGTGGAATTTGAACTCAGAACGCAGCGACGGGCGAAATACCTATTTCTATTTCTTTACTACCCACAAGGGGCTAAACACAGAGAGGACAAACAAGGACAGACAAACGGGTTAAGTCATTTACGTCGACCCCCAGTGCATAACTGGTACTTAATTTATCGACCCCGAAAAGATGAAAGGCAAAGTCGACCTCGGCGGAATGTGAACTCAGAACGTAACGGCAGACGAAATACCGCTAAGCATCTCGCCCGGCGTGCTAATGTTTCTGCCAGCTCGCCGCCTTAAATAATATAATTATAATACATTATCATAAATTGTAATTCTAAGTAATTCTAATTATAATAGAGTTATGTCCCTTGCTCGGTTCCCATCTCACCCTGTCCTCCTTCTCCTCTTTCTCCTCCCACTTCTTCCCTACGGTTCTAACGCGAGGTTGGAATGACATCAAAGTCCAATAATGGTTAATAATGTATACATACATACATACATATATGTATATATATATACATACAACAATTTAACGAGATAAATAATTTAACAAGATCCTTTATCTAGGAGGTGGGGAGGTGGGGGTGGAGGAGAGTGAAGTGTTCTTGTGGAGGATAAACAAATACTTCTCTCTCTTTCTCTCCCTTTCTATCCTCCACTGGAGTCTAGCCATCGATCTATCTCCGCTCCATCTTACCACGCACAGCCGTTATCGATACAACAACCCTAATCCCCGCCGCCTCCTCATCATAACACCACCCCCACCACTACAGCAGGGGACGGGTTTTATGAAACATGACATACACACACATACACCACTACCACCACTCGCCTCTACCTGACACCTCGTCTCCCCACTACTCCACCACCACCACCACCACAGCACCACAACCTCCACCACAACTACGCCTCCCCAAGTTCTCTCTTTTTCTATCGCTGTCTCTCTCCCTCTCTCTCTCTCTCTCTCTCTCTCTCTCTTTCTCTCCCTCTCTCCCTAAGTACCCGGTCGCAGCATAATACTTCCGTACTGCCTATGGACCCCTTTCATTCCTCTTTTACTCAAGCGGATCCCTATGGCCATTCCATGTTTAAAAAAATAATTTTCTCTTGTTAAGGGCTTTAAAACCCGAAATATCATAATCTATATATATAAAGCTGAAGTTGTCTGTGTGGTGTGGCAGGTTTGGTAGCCTTCAACTAACACTATCTCCTCCGAGACTCTGCGGCGCAAGTTGACCAAAATTGAGAGTATGATAAAAGAAGGCTTGCTCCTCCTTCTGTAGAAGAAAACATCCAAATCGGACCATGTTAACACCAAAATTATTTACATCAAAAAGGTGCTTTTTTTTTTAATGAAAATCCCTATTTTTTACGATTTTTTTACTGCTGTGTCGCCATTTTTCGGTGTATTTCAACCAGAAAAATGTTCACTTAAAGAGAATAACAAGCTACATAATGCAAAAGTTTTACTTTTCAAAAATTCCAATTCTAAAGGGTCGAAACAAACCCGAGCAACGCCGGGCGATACTGCTAGTAGTAAATAATCTTAATCTCAGATTTATAGAAATAAGGAAATGTGTTTGATGTTCTTTGGGTTTCACTCACTGGAATTCATCATCATTTAATTCATCATCATTTAACTGCATTAGTGAGATGGAATTTTTACTTTTCAAAATTTCCAATTCTAAAGGGTCGAAACAAACCCGAACAACGCCGGGCGATACTGCTAGTAAATGTATAAAGCTTCATTTTGTTTTCATTTCTTTCATTTGAATGGTGATTTGATTGCAGAGAAAGTAGTGAGTTCTTGACATTTTTATTTAGACATTTTCTATTTGATTCCAGTATTATTGGCAGAGTCATTAAGGCCAATAATCAGTGGTTCTCAACCATTTTTTTTTACCTGTGAACTCCCTTGGTCACTATTTTACTCTGGTAGACCCCACTCCCTAGCCATTCCATGGTTTGCCATAGAACTCTCTGAGAGGATATGTTTCAATGGCCAGAAATAGGGAGAACTACATAAAACATTAGACAAAGAAATTGAGCTGTGTCTTGCAATAAAGACATCGAAAGCAAAATTTTCCAAGGACTCTTAAAATAATACCGTGGACCTCCAATTTGACTTGCGTGGACACCCCAAAATCTCATATGGACCCTCAGGTATCAGATCGACACCTACTGAGAACCATTGCACAAGGACAACACTGTCGCAACAAATAGAAACTACCCTTCAAAACACCCGGCGGCGACAGTGGTGGTGGTGGTGGTATTTCTACAAGTCATAGTATTGTGCACGGCTGGTGATGTTGGCCGCCGCCTCCGCCACCACCGCCGCCGCCTCCGCCACCACCGCCGCCGTCACCGCCGCCTCCTCCTCCGCCGTCACCGCCGCCTCCGCCGCCACCGCCGCCACTGCCGTCACCGCCACCTCCACCGTCACCGCCGCCTCCGCCGCCACTGTCGTCACCGCCGGCTCCGGCTCCGCCTCCACCGCTGCCGCCACTGCTGTCACCGCCGCCACTGCCGTCACCGCCGCCTCCGCCGCCACCGCCGTCACCGCCGTCTCCACTGCCTCCGCCGCCACCGCCGCCGCCACCTCCGCCGCCACTGCCGTCACCTCCGCCACCGCCGCCGCCACCGCCGCCGCCACCGCCGCCGCCTCCGCCGTCAGTGTTGTCGGTAAGAGTGTTACCTGTTACAGGTAAGCGTTATCGCTCTTTCCCAAAACACAGTTTTTTTGGTACTTTTAATTATCCAGACATACATACACACGCGCACACAAACATATATATACCTATATATATATTTATACGCATGCTTG